>NW_027312403.1:0-30637 GCF_040954645.1 Diabrotica undecimpunctata | reverse complement strand
ACGCGCTATCTCAGAGTTAACTTCTTCAGCTTATTATAGAAAGGAAAATAGAGGCAGATGCGCGGCCCGGGTAGACGACAAATGACTGGCTGCGCATCATCAAAGATTGGACGGGATTAGGACCTTTCAATGTTTAATAAGAAAAGTCCAAAATAATGGGAAGACTTTGCAGAGGTCATCGCCCAACCTTCGCTAAGAAGACGCACCTAAAGAAGAAGAAGGTTGTAAGATATTCCTGGATGCAATTCTCTTATCTGTTACTTAACATTATTTATGCCTTAAATTAGTCTGTATTATATCGTCCATCTTTACACTAATTGCACACGATAATGTTTTCTTTACAAAACTAGAACAACTATCTGAATTTTATTGTATAAAAATCCAAACTCTTTTATTTTGTTTTTTTGCATGACTATCTAAAGAAGCAGTTGTAAGAGTTCCCGTTTCTGGCAAATCTACGATTGTCTTGGTCTCTGGTACCGCTGGGGAACAAAATTAAATTTTTTAATGCCGACATTCACTTTTGGTTCGCTAGAATGATATGGGATGTTATGCAAATTATTGCATACTACATATTGTATAATGCATATTGCCCTAAAAATTAAGATGAATATATCGGTAACACTAAATCTTACCATTCGGTGATGGTGTTGAGGCGGAAAAAAATCCTAGTCCCAGTTATTTTTGACCATGAAAATTGGGAGGCCATTCCTGGTAAACACCTATTCAAAAAACGCATGTATCAAAAAATAAAGTACCGTACACATTAATAAATATTTTTCATCAAAGCACTAAAAAACGGTGCACTGCATTGCTAGAATCGTATTCCCTCCCAGAATGAGTATTCTGGGAACTTTTAAAAGCCAATAAATTAAAAGTGTCTTTTATCAGATGCTAAATAGAATAAAAGTGCTCAGGTCTTTATGCATTTTTACGTCAAGAGGACATCCGCCTTCCTGTGATCATATATCATATGATTTCCCCAATGTCAAAAAACATAAATACCTAATTACAATAGAAGTGGACACTTAGTCAGTAAAATATGTGTTGATAGTGTGATTTAATACGGAAATATGTTTCATTTATCATTTATTTTTTCATCATTTCGTGCTGACTAAAAATGAAAACGTCAATTTTTTACTCATACTGCTGACTAGTCAGATGGTTGTAAACTGATCTTAAAAGATACATCAACTTAAGTTTTGGACTTAATATAAAATATTTCTTTTAGTCTACTTTGAATTAGACGTATTAGTCAAAATTATATCAATATTAGTAGAAAGGAAAGTGTATTTTCAGTACAAAACTAAAATTTAAAATTAGTCGAAACAGGTTTTATGCTTGTGTACCATTTTTACGTATATCGCTCCAATTATAGTATTTCATAACCCACATATAACATAATATAAATTTAAAATATATAGCGGCACTATTTTGTATTATAACAAAAAGTACTTGCTACCATCTATATCTGGCCAATATTAAATGAAATTAGTCCCTCCTAAATCACGCACCGTAAGTGATGAAATGTAGCCGAAATGTCCGCGCTAATAATAAATTCTATGAAATTTTGAATTTGTTCATTAGCGGAGCGTAAGGAGATATGTTTTCCGTGCTGTCACTTTAGTAACCGAAAAGATGTACAAAACAAATGAAACCAAAATTAGGCATGGACTAAAATAGCCGACAAATGTACAGATGAATACATAAAACAGATCACTCGTATCCGGCTATAGCCCAGATAATTTACTTTTTGAAAAAGCCAAACCCGTTGTTGCGAGGAACTGTGTGAAGCGACAAACTACAAAAAGATAAGAAAAAGCCTATAAAAAATCGGTAAAAAAGCTATATGACAAAAATAGAAAATTCTATGATTTAAAGAGGGGAAATTGGGTTATTGTGGGCAAATAAATCTAAAACAAAATAGGAAAAAGACTTGACGAAGTAAGACCTTAGGTCCATTTCAAATAAAAAAAAATTTTAATGCATTATATGAAGTAGATATTGAATACAAAAGAATAAAGATTTAAAATAATTCACATCTTCAAAACGACTGCCTTGTGATAAACCATAATGGTTTATTATACCTTATCGGTAGAGGATGTAAAAATAAACGTATGTTTAATTTATAAAACATCAGAGTGAGTTGTACCTTTCACAAAATAAATAGTTTTAGATTGTATGATTGTTTAAGTTAATTTCACTACTTTTGAAATTTATATGACACAAATTGTCGAAGAAAAATTTTTGTGTAAGAAATACATTGTTCCTTGATTCTCGTTTTATGGTAGGCTTTATATTTGGTTATGTTAGATTACATTTTGTGTCCAATTAAGTCGGCATACTATGGGAAAACTTTTTTATTTTTAGTTTTATTAAAAAAAGTTAAGTCTTTATAAAATATTCTAAATAATCTCAACCTAGTATACAATCATCAGGAACAAATGTTTTTACTCATATACATGGTTTGTTTACAAAATATATGAATTTTATTTTAAAATATTTTTATTAACTAAAATTACTCATAAGTTAGCTACAGGAATAAGTTACGATGAGTAATATCCTTAGATAAGGCTTCTTACAAGCCTTCCTATATTTTTCAAAGCTCAATCTACTACATACCTTTAGTCTATTTTAATTATATAAGCTAAAGCAGCATCCTATTCTTGATAATCCCACCCCAAAGCTAACACACTCCCTTTAATATAATTTCGCCCAGATAGGGTAACTTGCCCTGTAGCTTTGCCTTTGCTAGCACCTCTCAAAATCTCGAACTCACCGATTGTCAGGATCTCAGATCGGTTTCATCCCCAAAAGTTGATATTTTGCTGATTTTCGATAGTCCCTGTTTAAATCTTCAAATGCTAATTTCAGGCTATCAATATCATGTTGTCTTGAAGTTCGGGAAAAACTTAAATTGTCTTCTGCCCAAAATAATTTTCGAGCGCAAAAAAATATTTGCCCTAAGTTTCCTGCCGAAACTGTTACACCTGTGGCTTCTAGTAGTTGTCCTTTGGAAGTATTCCACTTAATGACATTTCCTGGTATACTAATGCAATAATCTTCTTTCCCTAAATTTGGACATTTCCCAGACAAGACATTTTTTATAAATTATTTAAAATAAATATTTTCTAGGCTGCTCGGTAAAAAGAGTAAAAGTCAAAAATGGCCAAAATATTTTTTTTGCCGAATAAGCCTATAAAGGACTGTATCTTTACCTTGGAATTAATAGAACTAGTCAATGTCAACGAATTGCCATAGTCTGTGGGACTAGTAGGTACGCATTTCATGCGCATCGCCATCCGCCTCGGATTTTCCCCATTGGCTCTTGACCTGGAAATCCCTATTTATTCGCTCGAACGGCACCATATAAATATTGGCGAGTTTCAGGTCAGTCAGTCAGCTCCCTCACGGGCTCTACGCGAGTATAGTGCTCTTGGGGCGCCTGCATCCTGCGTTCCAATTTATACTCTGAGGCTGAGTAATTGTTATCAACTTAACATGTAGTTTTTTTTCGACAAGAACATTGTCATGAAGATAATATCTTGCACTCTTCACAGGCAAGGACAGCAGCACCAAGATAAATATTTTCCCAAGTCATAACACCCGAAAATGGACATAAGTAGCGGAGCTCTCGACAGTAAATTCGAAGCCCTCCTACAGAGCCCCCGGGGATATCAGAAGGTGGTAGAACCTTATTTGTTCCCCGAGGTGACCACAATATGCTTAAAAAAATTAATAAAATTGTTTGGGTCTTGTTAGTACAAACTAGTTAAATAAATTTTTAATGTGGTAATAAACAGTTTTGTCACATATACTACATACATTCAAATTACAAATGTTTGTATTTTGAGAACGATTTCCGAAGTGGAAATTGAAACGTCAATAAATGTTTTTTAACCTTTAATTGTGGCTTCTTCCCATTTAAATATTAATTAATTTAAAAATGCCACAAGGAAAATACTTATTTCAGAACAATATTAAGAAACCGTTATGGGCCCAGCGTTATTCAAAATTTTCCGGAGATTGGGAAATTCTATACAAGAAACTGGCACATTGTCAAAATTCAATCAACTTATACGGTTAATACACTTCGAGGTCCTGAACTAATCTTAGGCTCTAATAGTATATGCCGGGATAGTAGTGGACTCTAGCAGTGCTGCTGAAGAAAAAATAGAATCTGTTCCAAATTCTAGGTCTGAGAATCAGAGAGCAGATCAAAATCAGGTAATCCAGTATTGATTCCCCAACTTGAAGGAGTTTGTTCACGAAACAAAAGAGCGGAACATAAAAGAAATCGAAAACTTTGGAAAAGTTTATGTAACAGCAAAAATAAGGTAAAACTTAGATACGCTGTATGAAAAAACTTGAGGTCTGTAGAAATAAATGCAATAACAAAATTTCAGAAGATATACAAAAAAAGCTATTCGACGAATATTGGTCTATGGTGATTGCAACAAACATGTTACATATATTGTTGGCCTTATAGACTCTGAACCACCTAAAAACCACTAGAAAAAGGGACTTTAAATTCGATAAAGGAAAAGTTTGCAAAGTGACTATGTTTTTTATATAAAGGTGAATGGCGCGAGAATTCAAGTTTTAAAAAAAGTGTTTATGAACACATTTAATGAGACAAATATGTCTATTACATCTGCTTTTACAAATAGAGATTCAAATACTTCAGAGAAAATAACTTCTGTTCTGACCAGCGATGGTCGTGATCATTCTGCTAATAAGCATAATGAAGAATGCATTGAAGTTGCTATTAATGCAGTGAAGTCCCACATAAATTCTTTTCCCCTATATGAATCTCACTATACTTGACGAGAAAGTAGTAAATTATATTTACCATGCTATCTTAATCTTCAGAAAATGTACAAATATACTGTGAAGAAAATGATTCACCTATCTCTAGACCTATCTATGAAAGAGAGGTTCCATAAAATGAACATTTCATTTAAAAAACCTAAAGTAGATAAGTGCCATAATTGTGATGTGCTGGCTAATAAAACTCTAAGTTACTAAAAAGCGAAGATAATAAAACTAAAATAAAAGATGAGATAAGTATTCACTATGCTGCAGACAATGCATATGTTATGAAGAGCTAAACGATACAGAAAAAGAAAAATGTGATAGTAGTACTTTTAGATGCCTCACTTTTGATTTGCAGCAGTGTCCTCCCAACTCCATACGTGAATTCTTCTGTGGCCTTTTACAAAAGACAGTTATGGACATATAAAGCTAACTATTCATGAGAATGGAGAAGAACGTGTAGCATGTTAAATATGGCCACGAATGTGAAGGAGGAAGGGAAGGTAACAATATAGCTACATGTATTTATAAAGAATTTATTATCACTACCACCACTTGTTTGCAAAGTAACCCTGTACTCGGATACATGCGGTGGTCAGAACAAAAATTTTACATGTTGCTATGATGTTTTTAGTAGCAATGCAAAAATAACACTTATTGGAAGTTATTGACCATAAATTCATGGTAAGTGGACACAGTCATATTGGAGTGCGATATTGATCATGGATAATCGAAAAGCAAAAAAAAAAAGGTTAAGTGTTCCAATAAGCCATCCGCACGTCTAATATCAGCTTGTGAGAAGTACAGGAAAAAAAAAGAAATTCAATGTTGTGGAACTTTGCCATGGTGATTTTTTAAATTTTTAAGATATTTTGAAAAGTAACTGTCTAATGCGTAAAAAAGATACAAGAGGAAATCCTTTCAATTGGTTTGATGTGAACTGGTTTCGTTATCCGATAGAAAAGGGAATTATTCTTTATAAAACATCACTAGATGAAAAAACAGGGCATTTCTGACGCTAAGTGTACTACGAGAGGACAAACTAATGCTAGGTTGGTATCCAGCAATTTGTATAAAGCACTCTTTGCTATATCAATGTAAAAGAAAAAGGATATTTTGGATCTTCTTTCCGCTGATAAGTCAGTATTTCACGATTTTTATAAAAATTTAAACCGTATTAAAACCGTATTATTCTTATGTTTTTATATGTTTTTTTTTAATAAATATGCATAATTTATGTTTTAATTTATTTATTTTTTATTAAACAACAGCTTTTTTGGGCTGAAAAAAATAGCTAATTTCCATTTATTTAAAAAAGTATATACTTTGTTCAAGATTATATTTTACATAAGTAAAATAGTAAATATGACAACTCTGTGTACTACGATTTAGGAGATATGGCAATTAATTAGCTTCAGGAACAAAATTATTCATCGTTTTTTTTGCTTCTCCTGAAAAGTTGACTAAATTGACTTATACTTCTTTTATCAAGCATCCTAGTTTGAATAAATAGAAAAATTTATAGTGGGGAAGATATTATCTGCTTTTTGCAATATTTTTTCTTCGTATATCAATAGGATACACATACTTTATCGCTATAAAAAATACAAGGTGATTTTGTATAAACTGGGATAGTATATCAGAAAACATGTATAAATAAAATCAAATGCCCACAGTTGTTAAAAAAAGCATGTATCTCTAATTTTTTTTTCATTTATCGTTTAACTATAAAATTTAACAAAAAGAAACCATTCTAAAACAGAAATGTGTCCAAGTTATTTTTATTGAGTGAGAAATACAATGTAGATAGCCAATCTCACTTTTAAACGGATTCGATATTTCATGAAATAGAAACCTCAAAGTTTTCTTTTAAAGATACAAGACCAAACAAAATTATTAACACCAGCAAAATTATAGATATATATACTTTGAATATTTACTCTCAAATGAGATAATACAAATTGTTTGGTTAAAAATATTATTAGTGAAAATATATTTTGTTTAGCAATCGTTAATTGACTATATCTTTTGTAATTATAATCTAAAAATACTTACATTTATATTTGTTAATTTGTACACATATTCGGAAGAAACGGAAACTAAGTATCAATAAATAAATTCTATTGCCCAGTTGGCTTAACAAAAAAGTCTAAAACTGTTTTTAATTCATTAGGCCAGTAGTTTATTTCTATAAAATATTGATAAAAATGTATATTGATCTGAAAAGGTAAATATTGTAAATTAACAACTTTATATCAAAAAAGAGAAAAATTATATCAATATTAGTAGAAGTATATAAATATTTAAGCAGTTCTCAATTCTCTGTTTGATAAAATCAAATTTCCATTAATAGAAATTGACATATGTAGCATTAAAAGAATCAGCTACAAAAAATGGTCTAATAATAATCGCCCAACAAAACAAAGTATATGAAAATAAGCACGCAAACCACAAATACTCTACGACCACTTGTTATAGAAAACGATGTCATCGAAGCAGTGAACGAATTTGTATACCTGGGAGAGCTTCTTAACACTGAAAATAATACTACCGCAGAGATAAACCGCAGAATTTGCACGGCCAACAGTTTCTTTTTTGGGCTCAATATTTTCCTTAAATCTGCATATTATATCGAGAAGTACAAAAAAAAACTCTACAAAACAATAATACGCCAGTCCTATCATATAGTATATTACAAAAAGTAATGAAAAACATGTTAGGATGTTTCGAAAGAAAAGTAGGTACTAAGACGAATCTATGGAGCAGTAGGTCACAATGTAGTGTGGAGAATACGATACAACTTCGAACTTTAGAGAATATACCAGGAATCAGATATCGAAAAAACGTATAAGGATAGGATATCTGAGTTAGATGGGGGATGAAATGCGATGGAACAAAATGACCTAGCAAGAAAAACGCTCCTTGATAGACCCATTGTTCAGAGAAGAAGAGGAAGACCCAGAACAAGGTTCCTTGAAAACATCGACAAAGACATAAGAAATATGGAAATACGTACTGGCGGAGGAAGGCGATGGATGGGAACGACTGGAGATAAATTCTTTAGGAGGCTAGTACCCACGCAGGGTTGTAAATCCAGAATGATGATAATGAAAAATTGACAATCTACAGAGAAAATTGTAATGTTAATTTTGACATATTGATCAGAATTCTAACAGATGACCGAAAAATCAAAGAAAAAAGTGGAAGCAGTAGAAATTGATTTTCTCCGAAGGGTGTATCGAATATCTAAACTAGAACATATATCGAATAATGAAATTAAGCGACGCACGAATCGAATAGATAGAACAGGTAAAAGACAGAGACAAAACAGTTGATATGGAATGGTTACATAAGGAGCATGGAAGTTAAAGAACGGCCAAGAAAAGATTTTTGATTACAGTTCATCAAATAAGAGGAAACTAGAAGACCATTAACTACATGTATTAACGGATTTTATGGCAACAATAAGAGACCGGGCAATAAATGAAGTGAAATTTATATTTTAACTAATTTCATCCAGAAATTAAAAAAAAAACACAAACCTATAGAATTTTATAATTAAGATATCTATTTGGATAATTTTAATTACAGACTGCAAATTAATAATTAGATTTTTTTATTATATCTCAGGGTTCTTATGTGAGTTCAGAAATAACTTCGTTAAATTTGTTCAATACAATTAAATGTAATTTTATAACCTTGGAAAATTATTACATGTATAAACAAATCAATCAGACATATCAATGTTTCCCTATCCTGAAAGATTAAATTGCACATCCCAAATTATACTACTGCATTAACTTGTTAACTTGTTGCATCTAAAAACTTTATGCCTGCAAATATTTTTCTCGAAAACCAGTTAACCTTCAATTATTAAGTCTTAAATGTCGCTGAGGATCTTTTATTACAACTATTTAGCTAAAACTCCTTCCTTTGCTCTGGTTACAAGGAATCAATCATCTTTTTGGCTACAAAATCTCCTTGGCTATGGTTTTTCCGATGAGTAATAAACTTATTTGTACTTACAAATACTAAAAAACTCAAATACTGCAAACCTATCCCAATCAGTATTTCTAGTCCAGAAAGTGGACTACTACTTTTTAACCTCTTACCCACAAAATTATTTATACTACGTTCAAAAAAACTGCCAGTACTAGTTCACTTCTCAGGATTCAATGATCTTCTCTTTAAGGTCAGAAACAGATAACCACCTACTACTCTGCTTTTACCTTTTTTTACACAATCATCTTTCAGTCCTTCAAAATTACCCAAAGTCCCAAGTTCTCAAGAAATGACTTTTAATCCATTTTTGTTTTTAATAAACAAAACTAACAATGAACGTTTATAATTAGATTTTTATAAAATTTCCTAGAGTTTTTTGAACCGTTAATCACGAAGTTTATGAAATTCCTTGTGCAGACTGTCCCCGATCCTATATAGGCCAAACAAATCGTATAATTTAAAATAGGATTTATGAACATTCCATTTCTATTCGCTATTCTCAATGTCAGCTTTAGGTCAACACCATCTTCATACAAGTCCGCCTACCATAGCCCCCATCCACATCTCTAAAACCAAGAATTATCCGAGAAGCCATAGAAGTTACAAAAAGGCCAAATTGTTTCAAGAAAAGAGATGACGGCATACAGTTACCTTTAACTTGGAGACCTCTCATAAAGAAAATACCGTCCACTTTACCGTAAATCAAAATCCTACTGTCAGAAATTTTCGCGCCAACCCCAGCTCCAATCCCCACGCTGGCCCCTAGGCCAACCGCTACCCCAAGCCACGTTACCATCGACGATATAAATGACCCTTCCTCTCTTCCTAGCACTAGTAACGCATTGATTAGTGATCAGTGTAGTAGTGTCTGGGGGCTCGGGAGACTGAGACCTCGGAAACCCCTGAAGAAGACATCAAAGAGGAGGTCGAAAGCTCGGCGCAATCATAACCGACGTAGTTCGATCCTAAAGACTGTTGAGTTTATTATTAATTCTTGTAATAGTATTAATCTTAGCTCTAGGTTTAATTGTACTAACCGCGGAAAATTTTCGGAACATATTATCAATTATTAGCATACATAAGGAATATGAGTTGAGCCGTATCTGACAAAATGTCAATCAGACTTGATTAAGGCTGTTTTAGGCAGTTCAAGCACACTGCGATATGAAATGGGCGTATCACTTACTCTTTCTACACTCCATTCAAATTAATTTTAACACGAACTAACTGACCGTACGGTCATGAGATTTGACGTCACGAAGGCGATAACCGATGAAACTAAGCGCCAATGATGAGTAATACGTTTCAAACTATTAGATTTTAGTATTTTTTAGCAATTTTCTTCAAAGTTGGAACACGCTTTTCTCGATTATTACTGGACACAGAAAGGTGAAAATAAAAATCAACGATTACAAAAAAACTCTTTCAAGTGATGGGCGTAAAAAAGTTTGGTTATAATAGAACGTTAAACAGTATAATCCAATTTTTCAACAGAAGTTTAAAAAAAAAATAAAAAAAGTAAACCATCATTTTAAAGGCAACATAATTTCGAATAATGCGTCTAAATTTCGAGACATTTTGTCGGTAAATAACAGAGAAAACACTGTCCCTAGGTTTTGTGCACCGATAAAAACAGCCTTAACCATTTAATTTAAATTAAAAACAACAATTTTGTTTAAACCATAAGTTTTCCATTGCGTTGCTCTAAACCATTACAGCAAAAATCGACTAGTATTATAGTATTAATTATAGTATAATGCTAATAAGTTAAGATATGGCTTAGTCAAAACCCCTAAAAAGTTACTATAAATTAATAATATGACTACAGACTTTTTTTTTCTAGTTAAAGTATAGTGAACCGCTCTATAAATCCATATAATTCAACAAATAAATATACCTCTTCTGCTACTCAATTTATTAATTATTGTTAATTTTATTTTTTAGTATTTACCTATTTATATTTACTCTGAGATAGCGCGTTTTTAATAACCGTCTATTCTTTGTTACAGGTACGTACAATAGTAACGTTAATAGGTACTTCAATATTTTAATGGTAAGTATTAGATTAAAAAAATAATAATAAAACAAATTTTTGAGAGATAATAAGCATCTGAAAATAATAGAACCTCAAGACGATGATGTTGCCAATTTATATTGTAATTATATAACCAATTAAACAAAAAATTTGTTGACTTTTCAAACTAAATATACGAACTCTATATTATGGCAATAAAACGGAACCACTCAAGAAGCAAAGAAATATACATGAATACAAATATAATGGAATTATTAAGTTAAATCTCTTTCTTTTGGACTTTATCTTTCTTAAGAAAGGTCATTCGTTACATCATCCATTCATCTCATATTGACACTTTTTCTCTTTCGTCTGTGGTTGTTTGCTATTACAATATTTTATTTGTATCTTTGACAGAGGTAAGAGTGATTTAAACACAAGGTTTAATGCACTTCACATTAATATTTACAAAGAACCGTGAAATAGTTTATAACTCCAAAAACTAACCAGATAACATGGGCAGATCATGTGGAAAGATCAGAGGACAACAGAGTACTAGAAGCAATAGTTTTTGAGAGATCAAACAGTAGAAGATCTGTCTGGAACTGCAGGGCAACGATGGGAAATAGAAGCACAAGATCATAGAAGATAGAGAGCGGTAGTATATGCCACTAAGACTTATTCCGAGTTGTAAAGACAGACGACAAGAGGAAAAAGGTATTGAATATAATCTATTTAGGCTAATAAAATTTATAAATACCAAGTACTTTATGTAATTATTTATAACATTTAAAGTGGTCATCTGGACTAAAACTAAACTGTTGATTGGTAGAACAACTGAATATATATGTTTCTACTTTTGATCTCTTTAGATATAATATAATATGGGTTATAATAGATATTGAATATTGAATGACTATTTCATAGTAATTCACTAGTTAATATATTTATATCTGGTACATAAAAAAGGCGTACAAGAAAAATATATAAAATAAGACAAAATCAGATTTAAGTAGCCTATTATAACAACGAGACAATGGGGATTATGAATAATATAATAATACTCCACGTGTTATGAATAAAACACAGAAGTAGATACCCGGCTTGAGTAGGTACTCTTATGGACAGTTTGTTGTGAGAATGTTCTCATTTTTGATATGAATAAAAATATCTTTATCCTCTTTATGATGAGAATCTACTTCATAAATTTGGATTCTAACAGTTATCCGACTTCAGTTTCATCGTGGTAAAGCTACGGTTGAGTTCATGTTTAATTTGCGTTCAAAAAAATATTATAAACCAAGACGAAGTACGTGTGATCGTGACTCTAAAGTATTATAGTCATTTAATAAAGAAAATTTTAAGTGCCTTTCAAATATTTTTTTGAGTAAAGAATCAGAAGATTCAAGAGGTGGGGCTATATGTAACTTCGATAAAATGAATATATTTTTAAGATAAATGTAGGTGATCCAGGGTTTCAAACAGTAGTGGCAGAAGATATTGGTGTTCATCAAACTACTGTGTCTAAGGTTGTGATGCCAGTTGCTGACCAGATTATAGAAAAAGGCGCACGTTGAATAACATTTCCTCACACAACGGCAGATATAATAGAAGCTTAAGAAAGATGGAAAACAAAGTACACTTTTGCGTGTGCCGTGGGTGTGATAGATTGCACCCACATAAAAATCAAAAGACCACCTCTTCATAGTAATGAATATATTAATCGCAAAGGATATCACAGTATCAACGTTCAAGCCACTTGCAATGCAGATGAGTGGTTTACAAGCGTAGATGCATCATATCCAGGATCTGTCTAAGATTCACGGATATGGAGCAACTCACAAATTTGTAACATAGCTAAAAATAAGTTTAGTAGGTCAAATGCAACAATTTTAGGAGATGAAGGTTATGGCGTAGCACCGTGGATAATTGTGCCCTTTAGAAATCCAAATAATCCTGCAGAGCTTGCTTATCACAAATTATTTACAAAGGAGCGTGTAATAATTATAGGATGTTGTGGACAACTAAAACAACGATTTTCGATGCTTCAATATAAAGTTCCGGTGTCGATAGAAAATGTTCCAAACTTTATTACATGTTTTTTATACATGATCTTATACAATGTAGATAAGGATTTAAATGATGAACTCGATCCAATGGAGTCCCAAATACATGGTATTCCGACTCCGTGTCCAGTAAAAGATGGAGATGACATTCAACAAAGTGGGTAACGAAGGCGATCTAAATTAGCAGAAATCGTTCTTGGTCTATCTTGAGGTAATTAAAAGTCGAAATACAAAACAAAACATTTATTATTTTTATCGTCAACATTTTTTCTTACAACTAACATGTTTTATTATGCAACAGTTAAAAAATATTTAAATATTAAATATTAACGTAAGTTTTTCCGTTTTTACTGTGAACAATAATATCATTATTATTTGAAGTAAACTGTTCACTTAAATCAGGATTTAGCTCCATCTTTAGTATTTGCTCCTTCATTTCCAAACCTCTCAGTTGTTTAAGCAAAACTAGTCTTTGTAGTTAGGTATTTAAAAGTCGTTTGGTATCGTTTGTCTCGTATTTTTCAAGAGGACTAATTTTAATAGGTTTCTTTTTTTTAGGTGTATATACTTCAATAGTAGTATCATCATTTGTGAAACACGTTGCAGAAACAGAAGTTCTGCGGATTTTAGCTTCGTAATTACTGTTTTGTCTTGAGTCTGTTTGTTCTGTACCGATAAACAGTGCTCCTAAAATGAAATTGTAACATGAAGTAAACTAGACTTTAACAGACATATATTTTTTGGTTCTAAATAACTTTGTAGATTAAATATAGTTTGGCTACTTTATTTATATCAATTATTATTTATATCGTGTTTTCATTAAACAACACCTTTAGTTACTTTAAAAATAATTGTTCGTTTTAACGTATGTTTTATCATATTTTATACAATCTTCTCCTAGGTCTCAATTACCGACAGCCGAATCCTTGGCCGATATCTTTGTAAGTACTGGATTTGTATCGGCTTTCACGATTTCCAACAAAATCTTTTCCCAACTCATCAGAACAATTTTATTATTTCCAGTTCTATTAATATCAGTTATTTGTAGATTTGACTTGTCGTTATTTGTAAACCAAAATTAAGCTCTTATTGTTTTTTCATGGCTTCAACTGCTTTTGATTTGATAGTCGGACAACTGGTGTCTGTAACTTGGACAAAAGTATAGGAAAATCATGTAACATATGCACAAATCCTATTTGGGATTCGCAACCTTTATTACTTTTATCTGCACTGCTTCCACTCATTGTAACAACAAGACAACACGATGATTAATTCCTTAACCCGCGATTAGTACCGCTGTTAGAATTTATCTAACATTTTTAATTTTTTGTATTACTTTTCTTTCGCACCTCGTATATTTATCTCCGGCCAGCTATGACCCACCTAATATTTTGTCTAAAGTTATACATGGGAGTAACTATTTTATAGTTACTCCCATGTTTAATTTAGATTGAAATCAACAAGAATCTGTTGAGTGCGCTATGAAAGTTGTCAGTGTCGGGATGTTAGTAAAAATCTAACGCGGTACTGATTACGTACTTACGAATTTTGAATTAAATTTAAATATTTTTTGTGAGCCAGACTTAATTTGGATTTTGTTGTTGTTTGTGATGGCGTACGAGAGGGAACAGCAACGGTTACTAGCCCTTTGGGAGGCTATAGAAGATGATATGCAACAAGATGAACTCGATCAATCGGACACAGATGTTTCAGAGGCCGTTTTCTCAAGTGACGAAATAGATAAAGATAAGGCCCTGCCATACAAAATCAAATTTAGGAAAATCTGAAAGAAGTGGTCCCTATTATACTGGTAAAGATGACACTAAATGGTTAGTGCACCAAAATCAAAACAAAGTTGAAAAAACCAGCCCTCAAAATATTGTTACACAGATACCAGGTGTAAAAGGTGTTGCAAAAGAAGCCAAAACAATATTGAATTGTTGGAAACTTTTTTCCCGGATGAAATCATTCAATATATTACAGATTGTACCAACGAGAAACTTCAAAAAATTAGACTCACCAGAAATGCAAAACATTACAGTCCTACATATTTTGACGAAATAAGTGCATTTGTCGGGCTTTTATATCTTGCTGGTGTAAAAGAGCCCGACATTTAAATACTTCAGAACTTTGGAGCACGGACGGAACGGCCCCAGAATACTTTGCTGCTACTATGTCAGAACGCCGTTTTCATTCTTTGGTACAAGCTATTAGGTTTGATGATATTGAATCTACAGTAAAAAGAGTCCAAGAAGATCATTTGGTGCCTGTGCGATATGTTCTGGATAACGTTGTAGGGAAGTATTTACAACATTACTTGGTGTGTAGTTACATAACAGTGGATGAGATGCTTGAGGGTTTCAGAGGGAGATGCAAGGTCCGCGAGTATATTGCAAATAAACCTGCGAAATATGGCATAAAAATCTACGCTGTTGTAGACTCTAGAATGTTTTATGCACATAACATTGGATTTATGCAGGTAAACAACCAACTGATCAATATGAACTAAAGAACGATGCCCATAGTGTTGTAACAAGACTTTTAAAATATTGCAGTGGTACTGGACGAAATATAACTATAGACAATTACTTTACATATGTATCTTTGGCTAATGATTTGGTACACAACCACCGTATAACGTTAGTTGGCACATTACGTAAGAACAAGCGAAAGGTTCCCCCAATTTTTTTAGATACTAAATTACGAAAAAGAAATGGCAGCATGTTTGCTTGGGAAGTCGATCGCATGCGTTCTTACCTCATATGTACCAAAACCTAATAGAAATGTACTGATGCTGTCGACGTTTCACAAAGATGATGAAATTATTCCAGAAAGTAGCGATGCAATGAAACCTTCAGTCATAACATTCAATAATCTAACAAAAGGAGCTGTTGATGTGGTTGACAAGATATTCGACTACTACTAAGGTAGAATATTCGACTACAAGAGTGAGCAAGCGTTGACCTTTAACTGTTTTTTGTTTTTTACTTAATATTGCTGGTATAAATTTACACATTGTTTACTACAGCAATACAGACACAAAGCTCAAACGAACTCTGAGATAGCGCGTTCTTGCTAAGCAACTTACGAAGCCCCATATTATTCGTCGATCAAGTATTACATCACTGTCAATTCCACCAAGGCAAAAAATTAGAAATATTCTAGGAAATAAAGCCATTTCAGTTGATGCTGCCGAACTAAATGATGCGAATGCGAAGCTTCGTTGTTTCTTTTATTCTTTTAGACGAAGAGAAAAAACCGATTTACTCAGCACCGATGTCATACATATTTGAAATCCGTATGTAAAGATCATATTGTAGAAACAGTTTTGACTTGCGCTGGCTGTATTAACAGAGGAGAAGATTCCTAAATTATTACCTTGCTATTTTTTGTTGTTAATTTTTTTGGTTGTAAACAGTTCTTTATTAAATCCGTTAAAAAAATTGCATACATTTGTCATTTGCCACAGTTATACTAAATCATACCAGTCGTTCAATTTTCCAATAAATATATTAAATACATAAATAAAATAACAATATAAACTATGAAAAATACTGCCAATTATCAAATACCTTTACCCCAAAAAGGGAACAACATTATTATGTTAGATAAAATCTAACACGGTACTTACCGCGGGAGATTCATAAGCGGTATCGATCGCGGGTTAAATAAAAGGCCATGCAAGATTATGCCGAACGCTATCAAACAGGCTCTGATAAGTTTAAAAAATAAATAGAGAATATTTACCTTATGTATTGTGAGCAGAAACTCATTACATCAAAATATTTTTATTCATATGAAATTGAGTACAAACTTATACTTTATGCTCATACTCATGAGAACATACTCGGCTGTAATTTAGTTGCTAGCTATAATTTAGTTAATCCATTATAAAAACTGACTGCCAGAATAATAAAACCATAGTTACTTACAATCAGAGAGTAACAAAAAATATAAAATAATACACAAAAGAATTTAATTGTTATGAAAAAGAGCTAACAAAACTCTAATGTAGAATTAAATGCATTATAGTCAATCTAAATAAAAATTGTATCTGTAGTTTTTATTTTTTATATATATATATATTTATACAATATATATCTAAATTAATTATATTATGTAGCTACTTTAATAAAATGAAAGGGACAGAAATATTCTCTATAAAAACAATAAATATATAAAAACTCACAAACAGAGTGGAATAAACAAAATTGTTATAATAAAATTAATGTATTTCCTGCAAGCTTTTTCTGTTGGTTATATTTATTTTTGTTACTGAAAATAAAATGTATTTAAAATAAAAGTGGAAATAAACCAAAACTTTTAATTAAATTGTACTCGGTAACTAATATAATCGTACAATACATAGGATAATATTTTTACCAACACGCCACAAGGACTCTGAGATAGCGCGTAAGATAAAAAACACGTTTTAATTTATGTGTGGGTATGTTTGACCATGATGCATTATCTATAATATCTAAAAAAAATCATAAAGATAATTTGACATTCAACCAATAATATACATTTTTTTTGGAGTGGCGTTCGAGACAGTTTTTTTTTAACAAATTTTAAAAATTTCAAAAGCGTTCAAAAATTTGAATTTTCCGCCAAACATTTTAATTTTCCTATAAATTAAAAAACAGAATGAATTTCTACAATGATCAGAACCGAAGATATTGTCAAAAAAAGAAAAAAACACTTTTTAATTTTTTTTGAGGTTATGTTTGGGTCTAGGTGTTTAAAAATTTGTTGGTCGAATTATTTTTGATATAGAACAACATGGTATTTTTATTTTTGAAATATAGCTGGGGGATTTTTTACTATAGTGAAGTCGGTTTACCCTGTCGTATTTCGGATTAACGCCCGAAAAATAATTTATGACTCTAGTTACAGCCACTCTGTTATGCTTTCCCTTTTCTACCTGCTTTGTGGTACCGAACCTCCTACTGGTCAGCTGTAGTACTTGAGGATAAATCAGCTCTACCAAAACAATTTTTTTATAAATCGTGAAAAAACTCAAATTGATTTATTATTGCAAATTACTATAGAAAAAATCAACATGGGACCAATTACATCAGTACTGGCAGTTCAAAAAAGGACAAGTGCAGCTTGTGGAATTTCAGAACGGACCTTGCAAAGAGTTCCCAAAATGAGTGAAGAGGAATTAAGTAAGGAAAATAAAAGGATTCGTTTGCATCCGAAAACCCTCGACTTGCCACAGGGTATTAAAATCTCAATGAGAAATATCATTTATAACATGTACAAAGGAAAAGAACATGTTACAAGAAAGACACTTATTAAAAAAATAAAGGACAGAGAACATTGTAATATGGGTTTGAACAGTTTATCAAAAGTATTAAAAGCTATGGGTTTTAGATACAAAAAAACCAATAATCGTAAAGTGTTGTGCGAGCTGTCCAATGTTGTTGGAAAAGGGTGGAAATTTATAAGAAACTATTTAAAAATCAAGAATTCCGAATTTGCCAGACAATTTGTGTTTCTTGACGAAACATGGATTTTTGCGAAAGGAAATAATACCAAATCATCCTGGCAAGATGATTCTACCAAATGCTATTCGAGTACTAGTGCGAGTAATGGCAAAAGATATATTATATTGTATGCAGGAAATACGGAAGAATTTTATACCCAATGCTAGTCTTATATTTTCTTCGACCAAAAAACACTGATGATTACCACGGAAATATGGACGCCCATATTTTTGAACATTGGTTTGAGGAAAAATTATTAAAAAATCTGGAAAATCCGCAATTAATGATCTTGGACAATGCTTTGTATCACACCAGAGAGGAGGAAGAGTTTCCCACAAGCCGCTGGAAAAAAGGAGGCTTAAGAAAGTGGCTGTCGGAGAAAAATATAGAACACGAACATCTAGTTTTAAAATATGAATTATTAAATAAGTGCAAAGAACACATTACTGAGAAAAAATTTGTCGTTGACCAAATGGCACTAAAATATGGTCATGAGGTCCTAAGACTACCACCATATCACTGCCAGTACAATCCAATTTAATTGGTGTGGAGCATCACTAAAAACTACTACGATAAACATGCATGTAAGACCATCGACGAAGCCAGCGTTTTACAACGTTAGCAAGATGCACTAAACCAAGTCAATGAGGAACAATGGCGGAAATGTATTAAGCATACTGAAAAAAAAATTTAGAGTCATATGAAATAGAATAAGTTATTGATGAAGTAAGACCTTTAATTATTCGTAATGATGAAGATTCAGATGAATCGGATAGCGAGTAAGATAGTGATGATACCTGTCCATAGATTAAGACGTAGATAGAAAAATTAACACAAAAGGGTACCAACCACCAAAAAAAAAACAAACAAAAAAAATAAAACAAAAACCGCATGCAGGAGAGAGCCGGAGGCACGCCGCACGACGCTCTTGAATGCAAGCACCAAAAAAATTAGATTAGCAAGTAAGGTAGATTAAGAACATGACTGGACGAATGACTGGGTATTAGACGACGGATGAAAGGATTCGATGCTTGCTCGCTCTCGACTGCACTTGGTGCAGAAAGGGGAAAGCAAGTATCGGCACACACAATCATCATTAGATCGCCGAACAATTGCTTTGACCGGTAGTGATAAAGCCAAATGGGCTAACCTACCACTTAAATGCAAATACACGGAAATCTCCCATTGCCTGACGGGGGATACCGCGAAATAGTCGAGACCTGGCTCCAAAGACCAGGGGGCGGAGGAAAGCCGAGGATGGTTGTACAGCAGGAGGACAACCTACCTCGGAGGGTTTGGGAAGGTGTATGTGGAAGTAGGAATAAGTCTTTGTTTTATATAGATATATATTTTTATAGATATATTTATAAAATATATAAAAATAAAAATATAGTACAAAATTTTGAACACCCAGTATTAACATTGGCAATTTTTTTATGCTTAAATAAAAATAGAGTTTAGGACACGCTGAAATTGAATTTTTGTTTTTTCAGCATAAATGTTAACCAAAATATTAATTTTTGAAGTTGCATGTGTAATATGAAAAATTTTTCAAAAACTTTAAATATCTTAAAAACGGCTATTTTTTCGAGAATGGTATCCCAATAAAAATCGATCCAGAATTTTACGTAAATTCTAAAAAAAATAACAAAAAGCACAGTTTCTATTTAAAATAAGAAAATTAATGACTACTTCCGGTACAACCGGAAGTGCTAGAAGAATGCAAATATTTAAAAAATGAAGAATGCTTTGCATAACCCATTATTCCAAGTTTGCAGAAACCAGTGACGACCAGAACTTTGAAAACTTTTAACCAACATGTTGCTTGAATGACCCTGTATATTTCATACTCAATGTTTATCAATTAACATTATAATATTTAATTATTATAAAACATAATACAAAGTTATTTTATTAAAAAAATCCCTAATGTCGTATTATCAATTTAAGAAAACCGTACTTTTTTAATTTGAGAACCGCTGACTACCTGAGGCCAATCTGAACAGACACTTTTATTACTTATGCGACAGGCTCAAACGATCCTACTATATCATAGCTCGCCTTTAGCTCCTCTTATATCAAGATACATAGTATACATATTTAGATAGGGGTACAAAATAAAAAAATAATCATGGTATAAAATGGGATTTTATTTATGCTCACTTTCTTAAAAAATAATCATAAATTAATAACCTATTGCAACCAGTACTATCACCAAAAACATTTCAACAGAAATTTGTTAATTTACTACTCCTCCTTCACTATTTGTGTTTGGTTTTGTGTACCATTATTCATTAAACGCTAAAAATACTTTTGTATCCGTTGTCATTCCATAAAATCTTGTAAATAATATACAATTTAAAAAAGTAGCTTAAACTACTCTATGGTCATCCAGAAAGTAAAGAGCGATTACGCATCACGCCCGACTTTGTTTGCGCTAGTTACCCCTGTCTGCTGTATCAGTGTGAACTTAGTCTTGTTACTTTGTGGTCTTTGTAATCTACGCGTCTTTTGAATTGAGGGCTCCCATTGAAAATCCCGCCAAACATAAAGTATCCTGATTGATTCGGCTTTTGAATGCGCAAAATGTTCTCCTAATTGATATTTATAGGCTGTTTATGGTAACCATGTAATGAATGAATCTTCAGTGAAAAAATTGTGCTTGGTCTTCAACGAAAGAAGAACCAGTGTGCACGATGAAGAACGGAGTGGGGGGCGTGACGAAGGAGTTGAAGCAAAAAGTTGACGACAATATTCAGAAGAACCGACAATTGACTTTAACCACATTGCATGATTCTTTTTCACAAATTTTTTGATCTCTCTTGCATAAAATATATACCTTAGCTATAAAAAAATGTACAGTCGATAGGTACCAAAGGTTCTGACAGAAGTCAATAAGTCTACCGAAGTCTACTAACGAAGCCATTGACTTCTTGATCCATTATGAAAGTAATGGGGACAAATTTTTCGACTGCGTTGCAACGCGAGATAAGACTTTATTAAAAAACTCCTGAAACACAGCGACAATATATGAGGTGGCATCATGCAAACTCGGCCCCAAAATCCAAAGAAGAAAATACCAATATGAACTAAAGAAAACTGATGGCAACTGTTTTTTGGGTTTAACTTTTAGACAACAATGGTTTAAAAATGTAAAGTTTATGCCTAGGTCTAAATCAGAATAGATTCGGAAGTCTATTCTCTTTAAAGATTAAAACGGCCAATAAATAAATAATAAATGACATGGCATGTTGTTGACAAAGGTGTTTCTGATTCACGACAGTGCTCGGACCTATGCATCGGCAAGAACTTCAACGTCTACAATGGAAAATTTTGGAGCTTTCTTTCTACCCCCCAGAACTCGCGCCTTCCGATTATCATCTGCTTCCAAAATTAAAGGAATTCTTAGCTGGAAAGGCAACTACATTAAATGACTTTGTAAATAAAATTTTATGGTGACACTTTTGTTTTTCATTTTTTATGGCAAAACGATCTTTACTTTCTGAACAACCAATTACACATACTATGATTTAAGTAAATCTCTTGGTTTCTAAGAATAAAAGTTAAACTCTGAGATAGCGCGTATTTTGATAAATACTTTTATCACAATTTCGATAAAATACGTCAACTGTTAACGACTTCGCTTATTTTCCTTATTAGAAAATAGAAATACTAAGCAATAACTATGGGCAAAGCAATTAAAGCGAACAAGAACGTTATGTGGTCCCTTTGTCTAAACTTGGCAGGAATACATTCTAAACAAGCCAAAGTACCATCTGAATCGATAGTGTTGGTGTAACTAATTTGTCTTCTTAATCTACCAATTCCATTCAAAGATTCTATTGAGTGCTCAAAAGCAGGATTTTGGTAGGTAGCGATAGGGCTACCCGAGCGGAATTTACAGTTGGTCTGTCATCTTCAACTATGCGAATCTCTTCCATGTTAATACTAGTATTTTTTACTGTTAGTTTTGGCGAAATATCTTCTGACGTACTCGAAGGAGATGATAAATTTCTACAACATACATAAATTTATTCTTTAAATAATTTTGTTTAATTTAAAATAAAGCAATTGCAACATTTTTTTTAATTAATATATTAAATTAATTTTAATTCCCTTTTACCCATGTGGATGATACGTTGATGGTCGTGTTTACGATCAGAAACTTTTATTGGGAAACTACCGAAATATGACTGAAGAATCTACCTAAGTATTTATTTAAAGACGCCGGTCTGGCGAATCCTTAGTTAATCCTTTTCCGGGTTCTTTGTCATAAATTCGGTAATTGTCGTCGAACGCCCGTTGTAATGTTTTTCGGGAAAAACTTATTCTAGGAGATTTGATATTTCATCACGTTTGTAGGTAGACGAATACCATTATGTTCAATGTTAATTAGAACTTTTTACCTTCTCAGAAATACATACAACTGGCCTATGTTTTTTGAGTGGAAGATACCCTCACCTTTTCTTGGGTAGTTTGGTAAAATTTTAGAGGAACCAAGTCACTTACCGGTGGTCATTCGTCGAGTTAAGACGCTTAACTCACATTATCGTATCTGCTACCTTACCGTCTCTGTGCATTTTCTTTAGAAGTGTGTATACACTTGTTTATTTGAGTTTTTTTTGATCATATACTATATTAGATTAAATATAGTCATAAAGCACCTTTAAGGGTAATTAAATTCAGTGTTTAATACCAGTATAGTATTAACTTCAGTGACTTAAAGCAGCAGTCGTCAGGAATTACTGTAAGTTAACATAATCTTAATATCTCCACCTATCTGGGCAAGTAACATGGTATGGCATCATATCATCTTCCATTATCTGGACGTATCTAACGATCATACATATCTTCAAATGTAGTTGAGAGTAACTACTGAGTTTTGCATTAAATTTAAAGAACAGTCAATATTTTGTTACGAACCAAATAATCGACTTAACCAAGTGCGGTTTGGTTAAATTTTTAAGTTTTCACTTCAGTAACTTTTTTGTATTTTTGTAAATTTAAATTTTATTAATTTTTGTTATCTTTGGTGTTTGTTATAATTTTTATTCATTTTTTCTTGCTGTAATATCTCGAGATACGCCAAAACTTTATTTGTGCATGATTATATTATATATCTTTGTAAAGGTATTTTCTAATTATATTTCTGCTTATTTTTATATGTATACCTACCACCATTTCATAGTTGTTTGTGTATTTTTATTACTTGTGTTGCATTCAGCAGCGTCATAAGTTTGTTGTGGAATATATTGTTATTGTTTTTATCTATGTATTTTATTTGTCGACTCCTAACAAAGTTTCCTGATATAACCACAACTCTGAATATTTGCTTTTTACCTTTAAATATCACTATACCTTTGACCAGTAGAAAGATCAGGCTGATTAAGTTTCGTAGGTAAGTAAGTGTAATACCTTATAGATTTATCTTTTGTTTATGTAGAGTATTGACCAAATTTATTCAATAACTAACTGTTGATATCTTTTCTTGGGTTTGATCTCTGAACCTAAATATATTTCCTTATCTCTTTTCTTTTCTAAGGTTTCTTAATTTTCTCTTTAAACCCCAAAAAATTAAGTGGCGCCCTGTTCCCTATCTTATCTTATCTTTGGTAATTTTACCCATCTATTTTTTTGTTTATTTCTGTATCTTTTCCAACATCTCTTATCGTATCTTTACTTATTTCGTCCGTTGGACCCATTCCTGGTTTCAAAAGCTAGTTCGAACCCACGACTCGCTCTCCACCAACCATCTGGCTGCCGTCCGCAGTGTCTCCATTGGTAACCTTTCTAGCACCATCCAAAAAAGGTTTCCGAGGTTACACAATAATTTTTGTACAATATAAGTGTTTTTAAGAATAGATTTACTACCATTGATCATTGGCTAGGATAAAAAAGTTAAAACAAAAAAAAAATGATGAATGAAAAGATTATTTCCAAAAAGTATTCAATTGTGAAGAAAATGAAAATGTAACAAATGCATTATCAAATAAACACGAAGGTGATCAGCTTCTGTTAAAAAATCCAATATATTCAGCTCTTTATAAACTACTACTGGACATAGGCCACTCATAATCTTCTCCATCCTTTTCAACCTTGACTCTTTATTAATCAGTTTTTAATTATCACAATGTTTCCCTTTATCTTCCGACCCTTAGACCCTTGAGGTCTTCCTCTACATCATCAACATATTTTATCTTCTACGTGGTCGTCCTTTACTTCTTACAAGTTCTGGGGTTGAGAATGTCTAGTCCATCTTAGTCTATGCACTTTAATCAATTTAACAATATCTTTGTATAGCTGGTATAATTCAAAGTTATATTTTTAACGACATGAAATGTAAGAAGAACTTACGAGAAAGGGGATTTAAAACACCTAGTAAACGAATGCAAAAAATATAAATTCGAAATAGTAGCACTACAAAGAACGAAACTAGGTGACGCTTATGCAAAATGAGGGAAAGAAAAAATATACGTACCCAACATAAAAAAAATTGTCTGCATGCAGTGACATATGAAAATGTCACTTTTTAATAATTTTCGCAAAAGAAAGGAACGTGGAGATCGCCAGATGGGAAAATCGTAAAATAAATAGATCAGTTGCTCGTTGAAAAATATATGGAAAATGTATAAACAACATAAGAGGATACAGAGGACTAGATGCAGATACATATCACTTTATACTCGGAATACAAACGAAGCAGCATATTAAGTAGCAGTTCTTAGAAAGAAAAGGAAAAAAGAACAAAGTATCTAAACCTTTTAGACTACTGTCAGAAGAAAAACAAACTAAATATAAAATAATAGTTACTAGAGAATTAGATTATATTACAGAATATAAAAATATTAAATTAAATAAAAATCCACAACAGAATACTCAGAACAAATGAAAGACCGCCTATTGAAAAATAAATAATAGAGAAACTAAAGAAAAATAAGAACTCAGGAAAAGATGAAGTAATAGCTGAAATGAGCATCTGGAAAAGTTGTTAAAAAATATGGGAATAACAACACATACATACTTAAAAATGTACTGAAAATGCAATAATTACAGGAAAACAGCGATACTAAATGTTGAATATAAAATATTTGCAGTGCATATAAAAAATAAGAAATCCCAAAAAATACTTAATGATATAGAGAAATATCATGGTGAATTTAGAAGGGGACCCACTGTTATCACAGTTATTCAGTATTCTTCTTGAAATTTCGTTTCAATTTCAAGTGAAAATTGAAACTTCAATAAACGTACTTTAACCTTTAATTGTAGCTTATTCCCATTTAAATAGTAATTACTTTAACATGCCACAAGAAAATAGCTTCAGAACAATGTTATCCTAATAGCTAGGACTAAACAAGAAATAAAAGTAATACTAAAAGACTAGAAACGACAGCGAGAAAAAAAGAAATACACATAAATAAAGAAAATACTTAATACATGAAATAAACAGAACGTAAATACACATGAACAACACCTAAAATAATTACAGAAGGAAAAATATATAAATTCAAAGAAGTAAAAAGATTCTAGCACCTAGGAGCGACATTCACCAGAAAAAAGAAATATGAAAGAAGAAATCCAAACAAGAATTATGGCTGGTAATCGTTGTATCATTGTCCTAAATAAGTTATTAATAAATAAAAAAGTCGCATCCAAAATAAAAGTAGAGGAAATGAATTAATGGTGTAGATATTGTCAAATCAATAGAAGAGATAGAGTAAGAAATACTGAAATCGAGAAGCGTATGGGCTTAAAAATTGACGTCCTGGAAACTATAGAATACAAAAGGCTAAAACGGTATGGCCAACTCTGAGATAGCGCGTTGATCAAAAATGTGCCAAGATATTGTTGCAGTAGATTCCCATCAACAGCAGGAAAAAAGAAAGTGCAAGAAGATCTTAAAGACAAGAAGTAAATGGGGCAATGGAAGATAGAGGTCTACAAGCAAATGAGGGTCTATTAAGAAGTAAAAACATATCTAGAAGGGCTAAGATAAGAATATATAAGACAGTGAAAGGACCTACAGCATTATATGCCAGTGAAACATAGACGATGAGCAAATCCGAACAATTCAATCTTCGACGTCTTATTAGGTCTTGTAAATGTTGAGCGTTACTGTGTGTTGTAGGTTTTTATTTCTCAGATGTTTCTGAAGAGCATGAAGAGTTTGTCATTTCTATCCGTTTTGTTCCTTGTCGCTTGTCGTATTGATTGCGTTTACTAGCTATCCAAGATATGTGAATTCTTGGCCTTGTTTAAAGGTATAGTTTTTAATTTGGATTTGCTGTTTAACACCTTGAGAGTTTTTAGCAACAAACAACAAGTCCTAGTTCACTTGCCGCTTTTGCAAACTTTGTAAAACACTGCAATATGTCTCTCACATTTCTGCCCACGATAACGACATAATCAGTGAATGCCAAAATTTGTGTCGATTTGTTGAAGACAGTTCGTTTCATTCAATCTAATATTTATTTGATTGACTTTCGTTTCCAAGGCAATATTAAAGAAAGAGGCACTCCAGAACCTCTTCCTATCTTAGATATTATTACTATCAAATACCATAGAGTTTTCTCATTGAATTATAATGCAGAAACTTATGTTTTGAATTCTTAGTTTTGTCAATTTAACTAGCTTTTGGTGTTATTACAAAGTTACTGGTTAAAGTCTTTTTAACACTGTCATAGACTGCTTTAACAGGTTGACTGCGTTCCCAAAATATGGTAACCAACGAACAGTGCATCGCCGGTTCCTCGGGACCGGTAGCTTGACGCGAACACGTAATCAGTTTTTAAATTTTTACAGTTTTATAATATAAATTATACAAGTTTTAAGATCAGTTATTAACAGTAAAAACATTTTAAAACTTACCATTGTCATTCGTTTTTTGATCAGGTTTCCTGTTAAGAATATTTTAAAGTATCAAGACAGCTTACTATTTTTTACAGATTTAGATTAAAAGACAAAACTTCTTAATATTACATTAGTGTAATACTCCTTTTTTTGCTTGATTGTAATCAATAATTGCCGTTGGTTTCAATACAAACTCACGTTGCCAGTTTCGCTTTCCTGTTAGTTTTAAAGTAGTTGTATGGGTTGGATCAGTGCTTAACATCAGAACTGGCCGTTTGTCCATCCATTTTATAATACGTAATTAGTTGTTCTGTGTACCCCAAATTTCTCCCTTTCTCATTTTTTTAGGTACCGTTTTGGGAATACCTCTTCTGTTGGACCTCAGGGTTCCACAATAAATTATTTGTTTTTTGAATAATGATTTGGCTAAAGGTAAACTCGAGTAATAATTATCAGCATACAAGTAGTAGTAATTTAACATGTTCAAGAAGATCATACACTATCTGCTTACTCTGAGCAGTATTTGCAATGGTAGTCGTATTTTTACCACGATAAACGATTATGTTGTTAGTATAATCATCCACTGTACATAAATTATATAATTTAATTCCATACGGGTGTGTTTTATTTGGCAGATATTGCTTTATTTGCAGTCTTCCTTGATAAGGTACTATATTTTCATCGACTACCAAAATCCGTCCTGGAGTTAATGCAGCTTGAAAATTTTTATTCAGTACTTTTAAAACTTCCCCTAACTTATAGAGCCGATCATTTTTATTACACTGCTGATTATTACAAAAATGAATGCAACGCATCAGTAAAAGGAACCTGTCTCGTCTCATGGTAGTCGTAATAAACTCATTCCTGAACATGGGATCTTTCGACCAATATAAGTTTATTGCGGGACCATTAACTAATCCCATAACTATATATATTTAAAAAAAAACGTTTCAGTTCGGCTATATCGCAGTCAACCCAGTAACGTATACGTGATTTTGATCGATGTATATTTAACAACATTATATATATACAAGGATTTCCACAGTTTTCACTGTATTCCTTCACTCAAACCGTTTTCTCCAATTTTTCCTGTTTAGCCAGTCCCCTTCCTGTAGGTTTCTTCTACTCATTGCTTCGTCCACCTCATCTCTGAAAGATCTTCGGGGTCTGCCTCTCTTTCTTCTTCCTATCGGGCTCCACTCTGTTATTCTATTTATCCACCGATTTTGGTCTGCTCTTCTGACATGTCCGTACCAGGTTAACCTCTTCTGTTCGATGTAGTCTATTATGTCGGAGTTCATTCCCATTCTCCTCTTAATCTCCATGTTATTTATCCTATCTCTTCTTGTTACTCTGCAGCTTCTCCTTAGAAATTCCATCTCTGTTGCTCTTATTTGGTTTTTGGTTTTCTTATTTATTGTCCAATTTTCACACCCATAAGTGAGGATACTTCTTGTCATGGTATTATATATTTTTTTCTTTGTTTTCATGCTGATGTTCTTATCCCATAGTACCCGGGTTCAATTTTCGTATGCAGTCTCTTGTTTGTCCTAGTCTATTTTTAATATCTTCCTCCGTTGTTCCTTTGTTTGATATTATGAAACCTAAATACTTATACTTGTCTGTTCCTTTGATTTGTTTACCTTCGTCTATTTCCAGCTGTTTTATTTCTGTATTCTCCGTTGTTAGGTATTCCGTTTTCTTTAGGTTTATTTCCATCCCATTCTTTGTATATTCCTGCTCCAGTTTTCTCATCATAAAACTGAGGTCATCCTCGTCTTGTGCGATCACTATTTGGTCGTCGGCAAAACTTAGCGTATATAGATATTCGTTCCTTACTGGTATACCCATTCCTTCGCACTTTCTTTTCCATGGTTTCAGGGTTTTTTCCAGGAATATTTTGAACAGGGTAGGGGATGTGGAGCAACCCTGTAGTAGTCCCTTTGTCGTCTTAAATGGACTGCATATTTTATTGCCCGTTTTGATAGCTACTTCGTTATTCTTGTAGAGTGCTTTTACCGCGTTTATTAATCTTCGTGGAACTTCGATGTTTTCCATTGCTTCCCATAGCTTGGTTCATTTAACAACATTACCCGAGCAAATCTATTTGTTTCAGTGACAATATTCTGTAAAAGATCGTCGGTTACAAATAACTTCGTCTATAGGATTTTTTATTTCGTTAACGTTAAAATTTAATATAGGCATATCTTGATATTGATTCAACTCACCAGTTTCATTGCCACTCTTACCTATATCATGCCACTCGTTTTCATCATCATTTTCAGATTCTGACATTTTTTCGTTATCAATTTTTGTCCCATTATCATCATAGAATAAATCGCTCTCACTTACATCACTGTACGATTCATCTGAAGAAAGAACATAGTTTTTGTCGATTACAGAATCGTCCGAATCAAAAGGATCGTCCCGTTCATTTTCACTGTCACTACTTGGCAACTCTGCAAGCACATATTCTCTTAAATCAGTTGGACTTTGGCGCGAATTTACAATACTTGGATTATCTTTGTCATATTTTTTATGAAGTACTCGGTTCGTTAAACTCTACAGTTTTTGTTTTGTTTGTATCGGCTGTTTGAGCTAAAAACAAAATCTTTTTAACGCGAGATGACATTTTTAGACTAGTAAAACCACGTAAAACACGGACTTAAACACACCTGCTATTGAAATACAAACTATACTAAATCTCGATTGATTGCGCAAGCATGCAGATATATAAATATGCACCGGTCCCGCAGGACCGGTCTCGCACCCGAGTAACAAATTGTAATCTCTGTGCGTTACCGGCCCCCAACGCCTGGTACATTTTTTTCTTTTAGAAATGTTTAGAATCTTAAGACAAGTATCATGCTGTTTTTAGCATTTAAAACAAACGAATATTAACGAAAATAATATTATGCCTTTCGCAATTTTTAAAAGTTTGCAGTTTTTACACGGTGCACTTTAATAATAACGAACATCGGTCCCAGGGGACCGGTAACGCAGTCAACCTGTTAAAATAGGCGAAGAGATAGTATATATCTATATTATATTCTAGTGACGTTTCTTAAATTGGACTATTTGCTCGTATTTGTTATATAATTGGCTTTCCGGGAGTGAATCCGTATTGTAATGCTTAACAATATCTTTTGTAAAGAGTAATACAACTTTATTCCTTGCAATCAATTTAATCAACCTTTTAATGTAACGTGCATACTATTTCTTTTAGCTACTCATTTGTTATGACTTTGTTTTGCCATATAATACTATTAGGTTTTGCATTGCTGCTAAAAATTTGTCGCCACTTCCCCTCTATATTTCGGAACAGATTTGGTCAATTCGTGGGGCTTGGAACATATTCATCATGTAATAACGAAGCCACAGCACTCTGAGATAGCGCG
>NW_027312402.1:0-30656 GCF_040954645.1 Diabrotica undecimpunctata | reverse complement strand
CGCTATCTCAGAGTCAATACGTAATTTAATGATTAACTTGTTACTACAATATGTGAGGCCTAATCTAGCCAAAGTTGTAGCCTTTAATTATAAGCTATATAACAATTCCCAGGTATACTCAATACGCGAGAGTCTAAAATCTTAAACCAGAAATGCGTTGACCCCTTTGATCGAATACTAAAACTGACACTGACTAATATGCGAGAGTTGAAAACTCTAACCTAGACGAGACCAGCTAAGCTGGGGTACAATGGGACACTAACTACGTGACTACTTTCAAATTATCACTGCCTCACCTATCAAGGGCCAGGAGAAATTTCCTCAAAATTTTTATTAGGTAGCTAAAACCTCCTTATAAATGATTGCTAACCGGGGATTTTCTAGGTACCAGTTTTCAATGGTTAAAAAACAGCTTTTTGAATGCTTTATCCAGCGGTTTCTTAAAAATTTGCTCGGAGAAAGTTGCCTTGGTGAATACTATGAAATTAGAAATTGTTTGCTACCATGGCGTAGCAACATTATTTATCCAAATGCTGCCCATGTCAGGCCTACTGATAGTTTTTGTATTTCTTGTGTTTGATTGCCTCTGCTTATTTTGATCTTGTGTCCCAGATATTTGTAAGTGCATGTTTCTTGTATAGTATTATTGTCGATCGTTATATTTTCGCAGATTTGTCAAAAGTTTAGTTTCTTAAAGTTTATTTGCCCTTTTACACTAAATTTTAAGCGAATGTATCGTAAAAATTGTGTCTTGTGACTTGTTTGCGATAAATACAATGACATTCGCAAACCTGATATGCTTTAGTCCTTCTCCATCTATACTGATGCTCATATCTTACCATTGAGTCTTATAAAATATTACCTCTAAAGCTGCTGTAAACAATTTTGGTGAAATATTGTGTCCTTGTCTTACTCCTCGACCTAAAATAAATTTTTCTCTATTTTTATAAATGTTTCTGATTACTGACGTGTATCTGTAATTCAATTCGGCTTTGTTTTAGTGTTTTCAGTAGTTTTTTAAATTCCACAGAATCAAAAGCCCTCTCGTAAACAACAAATGCCAGGGACTAGTAATATGTTGTACCCGATGCATTTTTAAATTACTATATTTATGGTATGTAAATGGTCATTTGTGCCATAATCCTGCTCTCTAAAACTTTCTTGTTTGTGTCATATCCTTCCTGCCAATTTGTTAAATATCTACTGCATATAGGGTCTTCACAATTAAAGTTTTTATGATCTTCCCTACTTAAAGTTTTCATGATGTGATGAAATGGATGAACTTATTAACATTTTTCTCTTTCTGTATGGTAAACCCAATAATTGGTCACTGAAGCCACTGTGCAGTTATGGCTTAAACTCTTAATGCTTGCTTATTGTCGTTTTCCTCATTTTCTTCCTGGATTCCGTATTTCTCTTCTGTTCTGTTGAAACTATTTTTGGCTCATATTTCTATGATGTATTCGCGCTATCTCAGAGTTATGTTACTTTTCCTTTTATTTTCAGCACTGTCTAATAGTAAATGTTAAAAGACGACAAAAAGATCTGTTCAGGGTAAAAATAGTAGAACAAGTGATTTTTATAATATGAAAGTAAGTTTTTATTTATCCAATTACTGTTAAATAGCCCAAGAAAGATGTCGAACCAATATCGAGATTAGGACAAAGAAAAGGATGATTTAAGAAATATATCATTTATGCTTTGTATGATTGTAATGTCTTTTATAAACCTTTTAGAGAGTCACATCTAATTGTTGAAAAAATTTGTAATTTTTTGCTAATATTGTGTATTTTCTACTGAATTTCCAAGCGTTTGTAACATTGTAAGTGACTATAAATCTGTGGTTAACGTTTCAATATACCTTCTGATTTTTCTGGTAAGTACATATACTTAATTAATTGTGTGTCTCATTCACTATTGCTTTTGTTTTGATCGCTATTGTTGTTACCGTCAAAGTCCGGTCCTTTTGATTTCCAACACAGCCTCAGTTGATGCTGCTAGTTAGCTCTCACGGGGTGAGTCATGTGCGAGAAGACCCCATGGACGAAGGATGCACACATTCACAAAAGGCGACTTGCCCCCGTTTACATGTGAACAGGGGTTGCAGAATCGGGAATTATCAAAAAAGAATGAGTAGAGATGGATGAGATGGAAATCCGGATGTTGCGAAGTTATTTGTTGAATATATGAAATAGTTATTTATTGATGTTTGGGTTTCCACACGAGTTTATATGCGGTTTTCCAAATACATTACGTCTTCTTCGTTGCTCAATCCAATCCATTGACAACGGTTATCAGATGGTTGCACTTTTTCTAACTTTGCGCTAATTTGTTCGTGATCGTACTAGATACTTGTTAAGATAATCTTCCTTCTACTATACGTTCAGGATGCGTTTATCACATTAACTCTTTCTTATGGTTGTATTGTAGTACAATTATTTCTATAATTTTAATTTATTTTATTACGTCTTTTCTAATTCTGTATCTTCAAAAAATACTTAAGAAACTTCTGATTGGATCCATCTTCACTGCTTTCAATTGTTTCTTGTTGTTCTTCTCATTATTTCTCCACGTATAGGCGCCTTGAAGAAGAGTCATTATATTCTTACTTAAAAATCTCTATTTTTGTTCTGTTTTATAGAAACGTTTGAATCTGAAGTTGCGCATTTAAAGAAGTAATTAGGAATTAGTAAAAACTAAATTAAATGGTTAAGAGAACAGGTGTCAATTTTGCAAGACGAGCCTAAGGTAACTCAAAATAATGCAAAAACTAAACATGAGAACAGACGTTCCAAACATAAAGCGACTATTCATTCTCCATTGATAAGGATCACCGGTAGACAAATAAAGCTTCCCCAAGATCTTTTGGAACATTTGTTTATGCAAATTATGTTTTTACAAAATTAAATAATCTGAATATTTACAATATAAACACAAAATAAAACTAAGTTACATTGAAATAATACTAAACACCTACAAATAAGTCCAACATGACTTTATCATGACCTTAATTTGCCTTATTATTTCTTTAAAAATTTGTTTTTGTCGGAAATGCGTAAATAAGCTAGCATAACTCCAAATTGCAAAAAGAAAAAAATCAGTAAAGTAACACAATAAAATGCATCTGGGTCATCACTTATACCGTGTAGGCCCTCCTTTACTTCTTATGACTGCATTTATGCGTCGAAGCATGCTTGATATCAAATGTTTAACAAAAGTTTGCGGAATATTCTCCCATTCTTCAATAATGGCCTCAATGAGTTGGTTGTGATTGGCAATAGGGAGTCTACGACTTCGAATCTTTTTTTTGAGATAGTCCCATAGATACTCTATGGGATTCATGTCCGGACTATTAGGTGGCCACTCTAATAATGGAATATCAACATCATTTAGGTAGCCAATAACCTGTCGAGCCACATGAGGACGAGCGTTGTTTTGCATGAATAAAAAATTAGGTCCAAGAAACGGAGCGAAAGGCATTACATGTTCAACAATAATGTTGTCTAAGTAATAATGGGCATTTATAGACCTATCGAACATTGGGAACATTGGGAAATTTAACTAATATCTTCATGATATCACGATACCTGCATCAGGTTAACGACTAAGAAGAAGAAGAAGAATAGACCTCGTACGTATGGGGACCAACACTCCGTATGAGCTTCAAAACAAATTCCCTCCAAAATATATTAGAGCCACCACCAAAAGGTACTTTAAGAGAGATATTGCAGCTGGCAAACCTTTCTCCTCGCCTTCGCCAGACACGCTCACGACTATCTGGAGCTTTTAGGCTTACTCTTGTCTCATCGGAGAAAAGAACTCGTTTCCAATCATGGATGGTCCAATTTTGATGCAATCTTGCAAAATTCAATCTCTGAACCCTGTGTTCTCTGGTAAGCAAGGGTTTTTTTGGCCGGTTTTCTGTTGCTCAATTCTGCTTCATGTAAATGTCTTCTAACTGTTCGAGACGATATCGTGACATTTCGAACATCTGCTAGTTCATTTTTTCGTCGCCGTTTTTTCGCCTTTGCCCTGGTCATCGATGGTTCTACTCTGTTTCATTATATCGCCTCACCTTGCGACTGATGCTGGAATTATGTCTTCCTAACAAACCTGCAACGTATCGCATTAAATATCCTTCATCTAGGAGAGTCGATGCTGGCACTGCCTCCTCCATCGACAAATTTTTTTGTCGGTTTATTTTTTTATTTGATTTCTATGCAAATGAACTTCCAAACATGCATGTGATGAAAAACATCACAATAAAAAGCTTGTTTCCCACAATCACTTTGATTGAATCGGTACTTTTTATGAAAAGTTTAACTCATTTTTAGTCTAAAATAAAGTTTAATACAAATTATTGTTAAAACAAGACTATTATTAGCTTACATAACAACTTTACGCGCTATCTCAGAGTCATAGGCATTTTGTCGTACAGTAAATTATCAATAAATAAAGATTATTGAGAAAAATATGAGTGGTGCGTTAATTTTATCTAGAGTTTATATATATATATATATATATATATATATATATATATATATATATATATATTATAAAAATATACATATTATAATTATAAAAACATTAAATAATTAATTTGGTCTGTCGCTTTTCAATAGTAAATTAACAATACAAGTAGTAGTAATTAAGTTTTTCAATAGTTCTTTCATTCAGTTGTTATTAAGTATTGTAAGTTCTTATTAAGTATTGTAATATCATTGGCTGTTTTCAATAAAATTATTTTAAAAAAGTTAACATTATTTAACAAAAAATAAAACTTCCAAACATTACATATTTTTCGTAGACGCAATTTATGACAAAGAAAAATGATTTATTTGATTTTGCGTTAGATATAATCTGTGCTATCATGCATTTACAAATCGAGTATGAAACAGATATCTCTAAAAATTATTTGTATAAAATATTTGTTCCCGTCTCAGTCTGTGGGTTACTGAAATATACCGAAAGACAATTTCACCCTTCGCAGACCACCTCTACACAGTAAAAGAGGGGTGTAGTTAAAAAACTGATTCCAACATTTGGAGATTTGAGATTATGCGGTATTGTTCGAGTATTAGTCGGGATAGTTTGATTTTTGTTATGAGATATTTGAATGGCATCGGAAAAATAGGGTTGACAGTGAATAATACAAACTTTGAATTAAGGTTCAAATTACTTTTTCAACAATTATGTCTGTTAGAATTGATGTTATTCTATGCTACATTACGGAAACCGAAAATAATTTGATTCGGAACGTCATTGAAAAAACATGGACGAAAAAATAAGGGAAACAAACAAGTGTTAGTGTTTAATATAAGGGCAACTATAATATAGCGAACAAACATGAAGAGAATTAACCATAGAAACTATTTATAAAGAAAAATACTACAAAAATGTTTTGACTGACATTAAAAAATTCTAAAAACCGATAAAGAAAAAGCACATAATTACAACTATAAGAAGGAACAAACAACATTTCAAACGTTTCTCACGAAGTACTACTGAAAAAAACTATTCTGTCCTCCTAAGCAAAAAGGGCGTATCCCAATTTTTTTTGAAAATGAGATTTTGGTGGCATGGTATTTTTAAACAACTTCTCCATCTATATACCAAGCAAAAAAGCCATATCTTAAGTCAAAGTACTTCAAAATCACTTATTAAAAAAGACGTATTTAAAAAAGTCATGAAATCCTAAGCAAATTTACCATATCTCATTTTACTTAGCATAAAGGTTGTAACTCTGAGATGCGGCCATTTCACTACCTGATGCACAAACTGAATGGTCAGGTGGGATAAGGAAAATAGACATATCTAAACATATTTATACGTCCAAGCCGCTAAGTAAATCAGTTGTATAGTATGTATATACTTACGGAGTGAATGAATGTGCACGTGATTTAAAATTTGTTTATAAACCTATAATGTGCATAGTTGAAGAATTAGTTCCTTGGCTCCCGATTTGCTATAACTACTTTCTTATAGACACTCTTATATACACTCTTTAGGTAAATATTATACACTTATGAAATAACTTATTTGATGCTTTAGCCCAAAAACATGGTGTTAAAGTTTTTTGTGGAGAATCAACAGAATTGACAAATCTGATAGACAATCTTTTATGCTCCATCCCGTTTCTGAGATACCCATTAAACAAAAAACTGTACAAAATAATAATGGCTTTAAACGAAACCACTCAATAAAGTACTCACTAAAAGATAACGGTACAGCTCAAACGGTTTGGAAGTTCTTCTTTCTAACCACTCTTGTGTATGTGTATGGGTATGAAAAGAATAATGACAAAGTTTTAAGAAATAATCTAAAAAGTGCTAAGAACTCAGTGGTCCCAGCTAAAGACAAAATGTGTCTGAAGAAACCTAGAAATAAAATAGATGATGAACCTGTTAAAACTCATGTTAATTCTTTCAAACCTACCATTTTACATTATAGAAGAGAACATGCCCCTAATAGATTGTATCTAGCAAATGATTTATCATTTGTTTCCATGTATAATGATTTTATATTTAAGTATGGTGATATAAGTTGGAACATGAAGCGTGCGAGTTGTGTAAAAAATTTTCATTCCATGACAGCTTACACACAAAAGAAAACATAGATGAATCGTGTTAAATGTGTAAATAGTGAAAAAACATAAAGATAGAGCTGACAATTGCCGTTTACAGTATGTCAATGACAAGAATAAAGACTTACATTTAGATTATATAGTATGTTGCGCGGATATGGAAAAAGTTATAACGTTGCCACGTTGTTCAAAGCTGCAGTATTTACGCATAGAATTGTTGTGTACAATGAGAGTTTTCTTCCAATTGGCAAAAAACAAAAGCAGTGTAAATCCTTTGCTGCCTTGTGGCATGAGGGCATGTTTGGAAGAAGCAAGGATGAGCTGATCAGCACTTTTAATCAATTTTTTCTGTCAAAAAGAGATACTAAACGTGTTACTATCTGGCTTGATAACTGTACTGCGGAGAATAAAAATTGGTCTTTGTTCTCCTTTTTTTTTTGCACATACTTAACTCAGAAGAAATTGTTACTTCTGAAATTGTTCCCAGGTATTTTCAATCAGGACACACATTCATGGCAGCAGATTCTCTACATCATAGAGTAGAACAATCAATGCAAAAAATGAGAAACAAACTCTACGATTTACAAGATTTTGTCTCTGTTAAATTATTTTATTAAATTAATTAAATATAAAATTATTTTGATGACCAGGAATTTATTGAACTCGATTTTTTAAGTGCAGAAATAAAGAAAACTAACAATTTAGCAGGACCAAAAATGCAGACAAAATTTTGTGGAATTTCAATGAAAAAAAAAAAAAAGAATATAATTAAAATCTAGAGTATATAATCAACAAAGCACTGATTTATTGCAATCCATTTCAATCTATGCCAACGACGTGACGCGATACCGAAAATTTTTAAGAGCCGTATGTCACCAAATACCAAGGTTTGAGACAATTATGAACTAGAAGTTCATAATTCATCTACGAATATCAACATTATTTTCTGCAGAGTTTGTGTGTTTTTTGTTTTTTGTTATACTTCTATACGCGTGTTCGACTTTGGAAATTTGTATGGGAGTGAATCGGCAAAATCATTACATATGTAAGATATATGTAAGAGAGAGACAGAAGATATATTTTCTCTCTCGAGAATAAAAATGTTCCTTTTGTAAATATATTTAATATTTATTAATATTATTATTATTTTTTTTATGATATTATTATCATGGTAAATTAAACATATGCGTAAGTAAGTTATAATATTTTTATTTTTAAATACTTATGAATGTTACATTTTAATTTGTGTTGTAGTATTATATTGAATTATGTTGTAGTGTATTGTATTGTATTTTTATATTAATAACAAAATAAACAATGAATTTTACTGCAGAGTATGTGTAAAAATTTTTACACTCTTACCTATAGCATTACATATGTAATGATTGTGCAGATTGACTCGCATATAAATTTGTAACGGCGAACGCGTGTATAGAAGTATAACTTCTACCGGCAGTCCCACTGGACTGCCACACCCTTTTTCTTGTTAAGTTCGTTTTAAATAATGAGTAACGTTTACAGTACATTATATAATAACATCGATAATACACTACATATTGAGTTGTAAGTTATAAACTATTAACATCTGTGTTTCTTATAAACTCTATGTCATCTGTTGTATTTTAGAGAACTATAAAGTAGTTGACTTCTTTTTTTATTTGCCAACCTGAATGACCGATTAAACCTCTGAATTCACTAGTTGAATACTTTAGAAATATATATATATATATATATATATATATATATATATATATATATATATATACATTACTGCATTTATGCTGAAAAATATTTTTAGCACCGAACGACGTTTTAGCTTGAACTTATATAAGCATCACAAAGAAAGAAAGATCTAAGAAAAATATTTACCAATCTTTCATTATAAACAAACATATTGTGCCCACTTTTATTTGACTTCAAAACCCATGTGAACCTACCGTTTTCATTAGCTTAGTTGCAAAAGACGAAAACCATTGAAATCGTTCAAAAGCCAAACATGTTAGACTTTCTAACGACTTTATCAAAACGACCAAGTACAATATCCTTACAATCCTCCAAGACTATAAATTTCCCTTTGTATTATTCTCTTCCGTTGACAAAAAAGTTCGATAATGTGTCGGTAACGCCTTTTGCTCAAACTAAATGGTTCGAATAAACAAAAATTTCACATCTTTCTTTGGCGAGAGGCTCGAAGCACACCTGAATTGTAGAGATGTCATCCTTAAAATAAATATTTGAGGATATTCGATAATAAATCTCATTACACTTGTGGTTGGATTCCAGCGACCATTCATAAGATTTTTCTATAGTTTTCGCTTGGACGAAATCCAGGTAAGGTAGAAACAGTTTATACGAAACCATATATGACTCTTACATTATAATAATAGAAATGTTCAATTTTTAGGATCAGTGTAATGAATAATAATAAATAATTGAAACCCAAAAAATATAGTTTAAGAGGATTTACTCATTTTTCCCAAGACATTTAGAATATCTTTTTTTACGTTTAAACAGAAAATATTATTAAACTATATTTACTGAAGAAACTAGTTCTTGCTAAATAAATAAAGAAATAAATAAATAAGTAAATAAATAAATTATTAACAAAATATTCACTAGTCATTGACCTAGTGATCATAATAAACAAATCATTTACATAACTGATTGTTTTATCTGATATTTCTTACAAGCTAAATACCCCACCAACGGGGTTTTTATGAAAAATCCCCATTTGCATATCTTAGTTATTTTTAAAATAAGAGTTTCACATATTGGCTTAACGTTTTTCTACATTAAATTTTCAATAACACTATTGCACTAGAATGGAGAACCGAGAGATACTAACCACCAAATTATATAAACATAAACAGATAATTCCATTGGAATCCGTCGACCAGAGTCCATCCGATCAGAAGGTATAAATAGGCCTGCACTTGTTTATCATCATCTGTCCACTGCTGGACATAGGTCTCTCCCATTTTTCGCCACTCTTCACGGTTCTGTGCTTCTTGTTGCCATTTCTTGGATATTCGTCTAATGTCGTCCATCCAGCATATTGGTGGTCGTCCTCTGCTGCGTTTGTCTTCTCGCGGGCGCCAGCCAATTAGCTGTCTGGTCCATCTTGTGTCTTTCAGTCTCGCTATGTGACTTGCCCAATTTCATTTCAGCTTGGCTATACGTTCGACGACATCACTGATACCTGTTCTTTTCCTTAAGTCTTGATTCCTTATTTTGTCTTTTTTTGTCACGCCGAGAATTGATCTTTCCATGCACCTTTGTACCACTCGCATTTTTAGTGCTGTTGTTTTTGAGAGCGTGAGAGTTTCTGCTCCGTATTTCATAATAGGAAGAACGCATTGGTCAAATGTCTTCCGTTTCATAGCTATCGGGATGTTGCTCTTAAAGATGTCTCTTAGTGAATCATACGCCGCCCAAGCAAGTGTTATTCGTCGTTGAAATTCGCAGGTCTGGTTGTCCTTGCCTATTCTGATTTCATGACCAAGATATATGTACTTTTCTGTCAATTCTACACTTGATTTTGGATGATTAGGTGTTTGCTAGGAACTAAATTTGTCATAAATTTGGTCTTACTGATGTTCATTTTTAAACCTATTGTTAAAGATACGTTTTCTAATTTTTGTACCATTTGTTGTGCTTCACCCAGATCTTCGGTAATAAGTACTATGTCGTCGGCAAAACGCAGATGATTGAGCATTTCTCCATCTATTTTTATTCCTCTATTTTCCCGCTTTAGCATTTTAAATGCGCATTCGAGGACCGTTATAAATAATTTAGGTGAGAGAGTGTCGCCCTGTCTCACACCTCGCTTGATATGAATTTTTTAGTTTTACACGCATTGTGGCGTTTTGGTATAATGTTCGTACTAACTTTGTGAGCCGATAATCTATTCTACTATTGTTCAGAGCAGTTATAATGCTGTCTTATTCCATAGTGTCGAAGGCTTTGTGAAAGTCTACAAAGATAATATATTCAATTATTTATCTGATTTATATTAAGCTTTTACAACTTTACACCAAGACTACTTCTCACTTTCCCTACGATCAACCATATTTTCCGCAGAACTTCTTGCTATTTTGCAAGCAATAACATTTGTAAATAATAAAAACATAATAAACTCTTTGGCAATAACTGACTCTTTAACTGCTCTTAGCTCTATGAAACAGTTATCCACAAACCATCCCATTCTATTGCTTATAAAGTCAGAACTAGTGAGATGTCAAGAAAACGACCGATTTGTTAAATTTATTTGGGTTCCATCACACTGTGGTATAACTGGAAACGAAAAAGCTGATAAGTTGACCAGGGAAGCAGCAGAAAATCCACAATCAACACTTCACTAAATGCGTTTATAGCGACCTGAAGCAATATTTTAGAAACAAAATAAGCGAGGAATGGCAACTACATTGGAACAATTCAGAGACATCCATGAAAAACATTAAGCAAGAGGTAGCTGTATACAAACTCCCATTCAAGCCACGAGACCAAGTATGCATCTCTAGATTACGTATAGGCCATACGAGTTAACACACGATTACCTTCTATGTAATTTATTGTACCATACTAATAACCCCTAGTGGTTGAAGCAATTTTGTAAATAAAAAAAAAATTAACTCTAGTGTACTTCAGTCTGTTTCACGAAATTTATTGTAAAATTGTAGGTAATATACTTTTCCAAAATCACCTTTGTTGTCACAATAATAAAAACAGGATGTATGTATCTGAAAACTTCACAGAGAAAGCTAGAGCAAACCGGTTCCAAAAAATGGTCGTTTAATTTCATTATAATTCCTTATGTTTAATACAAAATGAAAATGTAAACTGAACAGAATCTACTACCTGTATTAGATACAAAGTGCCAAGTTTCATTAAAATTTTAGTTATTCTTCCGTAGTGTTTTGTACCACAATAAACAAACATTCTAACCAACGCCATATTTAATCAATTTCGTGTTCTGAAAAATTCTAATTTTATATTATTTTTAATAAGAAGCATCAAACTAAAAGACCGGATGGATTTACATCACGTTCACCAGGCAAGTCAAATATAAACGAGCTGAACGAGCTTTTGTATCTCAAATATTTATATTGATGTGTTGGGTAGTACCTTAGTTTTGGACGTTGCTATAACTTTTTAGAACGTTTTTATATTTTGTGGAACACATAATGTTCTATTCTACTTTGACAGTATCATACATTTTGATTTATTAATTTCTTTGTTCGATATTCGGGGGCTTATGTGGTGTGTATCTGGGCTTTTTAACTTTTGATTTCATTCATAAGAAACGTAGGCTATGGTTTGAGTTTTTAAGTAAAAAAGAATGGAGAGAATAAGAATTATTCCTTGGTTAAAATTGATAAAAAAAGTTATTCTTTATAAAAAGTTTCCCAGATGGTGCCTTTTTGTTTGCACACTAAATATATATATATATATATATATATATATATATATATATATATATATATATATATATATATATATTATTATGATTGTTTATTTTGAGTTCAAACTTAGTTTATTGAGCCAATAAAAAGGAATTATAACTTATTTGTTATCAAAGGTAAAATAATCTTTATATTACCTGTGTTCGATGGATTCAAAAGATTTTCTAGTTGTCTTTTATCGGGAGGAGAAGAAAAGGATAATAGTACAAATATATTATATTACAAAGATTTACGTTTCTTTATTTTATATGAACGAATAACACAATTATTAAATTCTGTCGTTATCTTATCAATCAGCATACAAGAAAATAAATCAAATTTTATGATAATAAGATTATAAAGCTACATACATTTATATTACGTGAAAAACCAATTTTACTTAAAATTTTCTTTACTTAAAAAAAGGAAACCACAAAACTTTAAACTTTTGATTAGCCTAACAAAACCTCAGTTCTTAAATTTTAATGCTAATGACCATGATGTCGAAACGATCCTTCACAGATATAAAATTTAATGATACAAACACTTACAGTTTATTTTCTTCTTGAGTTGTATGTTAGAACATACCCAGAAAAGTCCAGTCTCCTCAAAGATGTGATCTCCCCTCTTTGTCACCTCGGCTCCTTCTTTACGTCTCTGCAAACCTCCTTCAGACTACACAAAAAACACCTGATTCACTTCTCCAAACTCCGCTACTTATTTATGACACTAGGACCTCCTTTTGTCAACTTCATGCCGTAAGAATATTTTCACATATCCTTTATAAAATGCCCACGGTAGATACAAAGACCTCTTTTAATCTACTTATTATCTCCTTCTTCAAACTATTCACTTCTTTTCGTTACGCCGGTATCCAAACTCACGAACTAAACCCTATCTTGAGACACACGACTGTTTCCTTTCGATGACCAAAATGTGGCTAACTTCTCCTCTCTCATGATCGACTCACCAAATTCTCATTTTAAAAACGACCGTCCAATCAACAAGCTTAAATTGTGTTTATCATGATTTTGGAAAAGCCTAATTTCGGTTTCAGAGAAAACTAAATAGCTTACTTTAAAATTGGATTTTTTCAATACATCATTTATACATATTTCAAAAGATTAAAATATGGTCATTTAATACTCGACTATACAAACAATGAAAAGATTTTTTTCTTGCCTGTTTTTTACATTTTACTTCAGCTATTTTCTTCCTCATATTTATAATGGTGTTGTTTAGACGATTATTGTCAGTTTTTCAGTGAGATTTTTCTTTATTTGTTTGTTTTTCTCATCTTTTACGACTTTCTTTTCTCTATTGGTCCTTTCAATAATTCTATTGTCATGTTTGTATTTTGAGAACGATTTCCGAAGAGGAAATTGAAACGACAATAAATTCTATGGTCTCTTGATTTGATCCTTCGTTTCTCCGAATTTGGTCCTTAGGTTTTTGATTTCTTTCTTTATTTTGCTACTCTGTTTTAATATACTCTGAGATCTTCATGATTCATCTGATTTCTCACCCGGTATTGAATATGCTTTTGAGACTCCCTCACTGCCTTGATAAATTGATTATGTACGTTTATGTATACTTTTCTAATCTTTTCGTATCTTATCTTCAACGGAAGAATTAAAACAAAAACTGTGTCTGACTCGGTTTCTGTTTGAGTATTTTTGATTTTCTTTTCTTGGTGTCCATTTTCTGGTACTGCCTTCAGGTACTATTTGCCTTTAAATAGTTAGTTTTCAGTTCTTGTTTCAGGATGTACCTGATACATACACAAAAATTGAAGTCTCAGAACTGTCTTCACTTGAGGAAATCAATCAAAACCCACCTTGGTAATAGATTAGATAATATCCAACAATAAAACACAGCAGATTGCCCGTAAAATCGTATGTTCAATAATTTAGAGATAAAAAAATAATAGTTAACGTTATAAAAATCTCTCTTTTGTTTTCGTTACGTCTCTGAGGTCCGTCAGCATCAGAACAAACACGTAACTAAAATGGGAGTAAAAAGGTATAAAAATCGATTCATTACACGAGTGCAAAGCCGCCAATATTTGCAGGGGTTGATTGACCAGGTAGGCTAACTTGATTAGCGATTAGGCAGATTCTGACGCTGCTGAGGACTTCCAAAGCCTAATTACCATGCGAGTTTGTCAAGATCCAGTGGCGCGTATCTGCTGATTTATCATGGAATGAAAGATTTAGTAATACAGAATGGCTATCAATATTTACCTATTTTTCCTTTGAGTACATATTTAGTTCTTGTCCCACGTTTTAATTTTTCTATCTACACACAAAAATCTAATTTCGCCAGCTTAGATTCTTGTAAAATCTCTTTGTGTTATTAACCAACTGTAATATCTATTTAACAAAATAGATGTGATTATTTTCTTATAAAATTTATCGCATTGTATCTTTACCTATTACTTACTATATTAGAAAATTATAGACCCATTAGCCTCTTGACACATATAAACAAACTCTTGATGAAAATCTTAACGAGGAGATGAACCCCTAAACTTGATTTCTATCAGCCCAAGAAACAGGCATGCTTCAGGGCAGGATATGGCAAAAATGACCATTTACATACCATAAAGTGCAATATCGAGTACAATATACCACTGGTCCTTGCATTTGTCCTTTACAAGACGGCTTTTGATTATGTAGAGTTTGAAACAGTACTAAAGCAAAGCCTAACGGATTACAGATATACGTCAATAATCAAAAACATTTATGCACTTCGTGCACCGCACGTGGGCGGCCAAAGCAAAGGGCGACCGTATTTCACATCTAATTTAGAAATTAAATGAAACTACTGTATCATACAGTTAGTATGATAACTGTAAAAGTTCATAAAAACATAAGTTATTAAAAAATCAAAATACCCAAGTCTCTTTTTTCGAGTGCAAAATGTGTCAGCCCATTATTGTCTGCTCTTTACATACATTCATCAAATCATCATTTAATAGCAAAATTCGTGGCAGAAGCCGCAATAGTTACAGGTTTTTTTTGCTTAAAATCGATACTAGCGTTGAGTTATTTATATACCGCTTATATTATGTATTATGCTTTGTAAATATGAACTTAAAAATTATTTCGGCAAAGTAAAGAGTATGCAGCATCAGCATTTTTCTGGGACCGGTATATAAAAGATTAAATGAGAGAAACAATATTATTAATTTTAATATGTTCGTTTAGTTTCTATTTAATATAAAAAAAAATAATAATTCTGTTCATAATCATCATTGTCATCCAGCCGTCATTTATCATGTCCACTGCTGGACATAGGCCTCCCTTAAAGTCCTCCATTCTTTGCGATTCCAATTTTTGGTGAGACGCATGATGTCGTCAACCCAACGTGTAGGTGTTCTTCCTCTACTACGTTTGTCTGCTCTTGGCCTCCAATTTGTGTTATTACTTGTCCATCGTGAGTCACGCATTCTCGCTATATGGTCTGTCCAGTTCCATTTTAGTTCCGCTATGCGAGTTCCAGATTAGTGACACTCAATTCGGATTTCGAAATGGATTGGGAACACGAGAGGCTCTTTTTGCTTTAAATGGGTTAACTCAAAGATGCAGAGACATGAATGTAGATGTATATGCATGTTTTATTGACTATCGAAAAGCATTTGACTGCGTTAACTATCAAAAGATGATCGAAATTCTGAGAACAACTGGAGTTGACGAACAAGACTTGCGAATTATCTCAGAACTCTACTGGCACCAAACGGCAACAATTGAAATAGAGCACACAAGATCCGAAGATGTACAAATCCGACGAGGAGTGAGACAGGGTTACGTCTTATCACCGGTACTGTTTAATTTATATTCGGAGTCTATATTCAGAGAAGCATTAGACGAGGTCCAAGGCGAAATTAAGATTAACGGAATCAGCATAGACAACATCAAATATGCTGATGATACCGTCTTAATAGCAAGCAAAGCACAAGAACTACAAAATATAATAAATGCGGTAGTTCACCACAGCGAAATGTTCGGTTTAGATCTAAACGTTTCCAAAACTAAAACAGTATAGTATTAGTATAGTATTTAGTATTTTCAAAGACACCAATAAACGTACATGTGTATGCCAAGGGTCAAATAATAGGACAGGACAGGACAATTCCATAAAATATTTGGGAGCAAATATCAATAGTCAGTGTAATCCAAAAAAAGAAATCCTATCAAGAATCGAACAACGCGCTATCTCAGAGTATGAGCATGAAAACATTTTTCACAAGATCAGACCTTAGTCTGCAGCTTAAAATCCGAATGATCAGATGTTACGTTTTTTCTGTCTTACTGTATGGCTGTGAAAGTTGGACAATGGACTCTAAAATAAAAAAAGAATAGATGCCTTTGAGATGTATATATACAGACGAATGCTGAGAATTCCATGGGTACAAAGAGTTACTAATGTTGAGGTACTTCGTCGCATGTGTAAACAAAAAGAATTACTAAGAATAATCAAAGAGAGGAAAATGCAATACTTGGGTCATGTGTTGAGAGGCGAAAGATACGAATTACTTCAAGTTATACTGGAATGAAAAGTACAGGGCAAAAGATCAGTAGGAAGACGCCAGAACTCGTGGCTGAAAGACCTGAGGAGATGGTTCGACCACTCATCTGCACAAATCTTTCGCGCAGCAGTTTCCAAAACTACAATTGCCATTTGGATCGGCAACCTTCGAAAGGAGACGAAGAAGATGCGTTCCACAACATCAGCAATACTCGTATGTCTTCGCAGATGTTCGTTTCTTATTCGGTCCCGCAACGTCACTCCCAGCATAGACCGTTCCATTTGTCTCTGTGCCACACTCAATTTTGAAGCCGTAGTCTTGGTTAGAGTCATACTTTCCGCCCCATAGGTCAACGCATTGGTCAAATACTTTTCTTTTGAGGCTAATTGGTATGTTGACCCTAAATGTGCCTCGTAGTTTTCCAAAGGCTGCACACGCTAAGTAATTCGTCCTTGAATTTCGCATGTTTGGTTATCACTGTTGATTCCTATTTCATAACCCAAATACGTATATTTCTTCACCAGTTCTACAACTTTATCTTGAATAGTTAAATGGTTATTGGGGACCATATTTGTTATAAACTTAGTTTGGCCAAGTTCATTTTGAAGCCCACCTTCGAACATGCAGAGTCCAATTTATTTAACATATCTGTAGCTTACGCGCTATCTCAGAGTATAAGGACAACGTCATCTGCGAAACGGATGTGGTTAAGCTTGATACGATTATTTTGCCTACCACATAGTGTAATTACTATAAGGGGTTGAAAATTTAGGACAGAAATTATGGGGGTAGGGATAGGGTAAGTAAAACAAACCGAAACGTTTGCAAAAATTGATCTGAGTTTGCACAATTTGACAATTAAAACCGTAAGTTATACTTCTGTTACAGGTCACGGCCAACTACTGACAAAAATATTATTTTTTTTTAATGACTAAAAAACGAAAAATTTTCAAATCAATTTTTCGAGAGAAACGGTGTATCCTATCGACTTAAAGTAGGAATACCTTTTAGTACTAGAATAACTAAAAATTTAATAATCTAGTATCACGAATGCTTAAAAAGCAAAGACAAAAAAGTTATGCGTTAAAATAGCCGTTGACCTACCCAAAACGGACGCCTGATGATCGGTACTAGAAATTCACAATTGATGAAATCGATTCAATTCTGGAGGATAACTGATCGTACCAATTTTCATTTGTTTTTAATAAAAGCGTTCTGGAGGTATTTAAAAAAAATTAATTACAAAGCGTCATCTTCAAAGAGCTCTAGATGCTATGGAAGCATTTTCGGACTAGGAGATTGGGTTAAATTGTCTTAAAATTCTCTGAGGAATCTCCGGTCTTCGTTTGTCAGGAGAGTTTCTGGACACCCTGTAGAGATGGAATGACAATGAAAATATTTGGGTTGTAAGTAGGCAACTATCAATATAAAAATCTGATGTACTGAGGATAATTAAAGATTAATATATGGCAGTATAGAGTGTGTCCGTAAAGCATGGAATAAATTCGATATTTCCTTAATGAAGCTTTTTAAAAAAATCTAAAACACGTCGATTTTAAATTAATTGTTCTACATTTTACAATAAAATTTCATTATACAAGGTGATACACATTACAGTGATGACGTCATCGGCTCTTTTATTAAATGTAACACCCTGTATTTTTAGGACATTTTTAGATAGATAAAAATGAGCTGATTCCAAAAAAGTATAATACTGGGGGTCTAATGGATATAATTTGAAAGATATGCGCTTAGAAATTAATTTTTTGTTTTGTAGTTAAATCTGGAATAAATGGAAATAATTGTTAACTGATTTATGTAAGGCTGGTTGAACTATGAAAAAAACAACAAAATTTAAAGCTAAAGAACAATTTGTAAATAAATATTAGCAGTAAGTGGTGAAGTAATTGAAAAACCAAAAAGGTAACTAAGATCTTCAGAGCTCCAATCACAGATCACCGAAGAATGTGTGACAAATTATAATTAAAAACTGTGGAAAGGTCAAAGAATGTTTTAAACATACTTTTTGTTTCTTAATCAAGAAATGATTTTTGTTAAGAAAACGATCTATGTATTTTTATTAAGTTTCTATATGTAATTTTTGACGTGAACAATGCTATACTGCAAATATATTCTAAATTTTGGGATAATTATTTGTCTCTACTTCTAGGTAAAGTTCTATGCAATAAAATTATTGCAAATCCTCGTTTTATTGGGTAATATAAGATTGGTAACCCGGGTAGCAATAAAAATCCATTGTATTCTTTACCTCTGTGGTTTATTAGGTACTTTATCGGTTTCGGCGAGAAGTTCAAAGAACTAAAAGATCTAGCGGCAAAATCAAAATGCTTTTATATAGTTTTACTCAAACTGGATTTGTGGAATACTGAACCCAAGGGTTGTAAAGTACTTTTTCAAATTAAGAAACTAACAAATTTTATAGCCCAAATTGTTTTGCTGTTATTCTCTTACCTGCTTTTTTACTGGAAAAAAATCAAAAGAAAAGTCAGTCCAATACAAATCTCTGATTCGATCCTATCTAGCGATTTGGATTAGGCTGGATGAAATTTTTATTTAAAATTTAAAAGGGAAATTCTCAGTGGTTAGTATACCATAGTTATAAAAAACTTACTATGGAGAAAAAACTTCTGAAGTATAGGGTTGAAAACATTCTGAAAACTTATAAATCCATTTTGGATCATTTTAAAATTTTTAATAAATTTAATATCATTTCACTAAACTTTTTAACGGTCACACAAAATTTGTTAACATTTCCGCAAACAATTTCTGCTAAATATGTAACCACATACTTTACAGATGACAATGTCTCTATTCCTTCTGTTAAATGAATTTTATCGTGGCAGTCAGGTGTTGTAAATGATCTGTATCCAAATGTATAAGTACTTAGTCGATACATAATAATATGACATCAGAGCTTACAATCGACAAGTGTAATAAGAGACCACATATTTAACCACTTCAAAACAGTTGCTCATTTAGCGCCTAGTATTTCGGTACAGAGTATATTTTTCTAAGATTTTGTGTTTTAATTGGAATAATTGTTAAATTTTGGTTTGGTTACTAATTTTGCTTATTAATAAGATATGTACTTATTTATAAAATAAGTTTATCTTTTTAGAGTGCCGCCTCCGTACGGAGGTTGCCAATCATAATGGCTATTTTTATTTTTAAACTTGCTGCTCCAAACAAGTCAATCGACCTGCATTGATACCAATCACGTAGATTCCTCAACCATGAGTTCTGCCTTCGGCCAACAGATCTTCTTCCTTGAATCTTTCCCTGTATTATAAGTCTCAAAATTTCATATTTTGGTCCTCTCATCACGTGGCCTAGGTATTCCAGTTTTCTGGTTTGTATAGTTTTGATTAGTTCCGTTTCTTTACCAACTCTCTCCAGTACTTCTTTATTTGTAATTCTATCAGTCTATGATACTTTTAATACTCTGCGGTATAACCAGAGTTCGAAAGCCTCGATTCTTTTTAATTGCATTTTTTTAATGTCCAAGTCTCAGCTCCATATAATAATAAGTTTATATAAGTATATAAAATTTTATTATTTTCACAGAGAAATTTCACAAAACAGCAAAAAATAACCCTTAAATTTAAAATATGGTGTAAGATATTTTTCAAAAGTTTTTTGTTAATTCTACATTCATAAATTGTTTTTCAAAATTGTAGACTATAATAAACTTTGTTAAACAACTTTAAAAAAATATTTTTAAGGTAACTTTCGCTTATTTTTGAAAATTAAAATTTTTAGTGATAAAATCATATCATAAAATATTTGTTTTCCAGTTGTTTAACACTGAAACATAAGTACACATATGACGAATCGCAAAAGTTGGATGATGATGATACGAATGAACTTTTTGTAGAAATTCTCGACGATCAGGCAGTTTATTCAGATATAGTAGTGGATAGTGATACTGAAGATGATAGAACCATTTCCACAAGTACAAGTACATCACTTAGCACCCGCAGTTTCTGTGGTTATACAACAACTAGTAGAGAAAAGAATCTATAAGCGTAGCTCCAAATATTAGTGATTATGACTATGATGACAGTGTAGCTGATCCAAATATTTTACCCAAAAATATAACAGAAAAACGATATGAACAGCCAATTTTGAAAATGATGATACAAGTAGTTCTTCTTCAGAGGAAAGTGACGATTTTGGATTCACCAAAAATAGCCAAAACCTATGCTAATGTCTCATTTTGACAGACCTTTTGGAACTAGAGTTGAGGTAGACGTATCTTCACCCATCAAAATATTTTTAAATTTCTTAGGTCCAATGTTTGCAGTAACAATGAAAGCAACCAAAGAGAGTGGGAGAGTGGTAAGAGGCGGATTAAATATATCACATGTTGGTATTCACCTTCCTATCAAAGGATCATGCAGGAGATGCGCCTACTGCAGCACAAAAAATAAAGTTAGGCGTTCAAGAGTTTGTTTTCATTATTAAATTTCTTAAAAAGTATCAAAAATTGTGTTTTTTAGCAACCAACAAATTGTGTATATATGTTTTACCACCAAACAATAATTGGAATTTAATATGCCTTTAAACGGTTAGTGGGCACATATTTAACCACCAGAAATAAGCTATTTACAACACTATAATGCACATAAAGTTAATTAAAACGTAATTATTTTTAATATATATAATAACGGATTTATTACGGCTGTCGCCGCTTCTCCGCCCCAATTTCCATCTTTTTCTGTCATATGCAGTTGCCCTCTTCTAAGTCTCTTGCCGCCATTGCTTCATCAATATCGTTGCGCCAACTTCTCCGTGGTCGTCCTCTCTTTCTTCTTTCAGAGGGATCCATTCCAGTACTCTCCTAGCGCATCTGTACTCTGGCATTCTTTTAACATGTCCGAACCAGATTAATTGTTTTCTTTCTATGTCATCATTGATATTTCTCTCCATTTTCATTTCGTTTCTTATTTGTTCATTTCTAACTCTCTCCAGTTTCGATATACCGCAGCTTCGTCTCAGATAATCCATTTCTGTCGTCATATAGTTTGTTTCTATTAGCTTTGGTGACGTCCTATACTTCGAACCGTAAAGTGTAATACTTTGGACGGTACTACCGTAAATGTGTTTTTTTGGTTTCTCGTCGAATTGTTTTTTGCCAGAGAAGAGAGTTTAAGGCACGGGTCGCTGCTCTGCCCTTGTTTATTCTTTCCCTGATTTCATCTGCGCTATTTCCCTTCTTGTTGAAAATGACCCCCAAATATTTGCAGGATTGCACGCCTTTGATTTTGGACGTCCTTCCAAGACTAGGTCACATATTTCATCTGTTCCCACTGAGAGATATTCACATTTTGTCATATTCATGTTTAGACCTGCCACCTCATATTCTTCTTGCAGTTTTCTTACCATATAGCTAAGATCGTAGCTGTCTTCGGCAATTACTACTTGGTCATCGCAAAGAAAAGTGTATATAGTTTGTTTTCTTCCACCGTTATTCCCATGTTTCTACATTTTTTTTACCCATTTCACTAAGGATCTGTCCAAATAGATTTTAAATAAGGTGGGTGACAGACAGCAGCCTTGTCTTAGTCCTTTTGTTGTTTGAAAAGGAGAGGTGATTTCTTGTCCCATTTTAATTCTTGCAAAGTTTTGTTCGTAATATTTTTGAGTGGCGTTAATAAGAATTGGGTTTATTTTCAAGTTACCCATTTCTATCCATAGTTGGGAGATTGGTACACTGTCATATGCTTTTTCCAAATCTATTAAAGCTATATGAGTTTCTCTATTTCTCTGCACTCGTTATTCCATTGCAATTTTTAATGTGAAGATATTATCCATAGTGGAGCGTCCGGCCCTAAATCCCGCTTGTTCTTCGGGTTGTTCGTCTTTGATATCATTTTCTATCAGGTTTCGTAGTACTTTTGAGTATAGTCGGCCTATAGTAGCAATCACTGCGATCCTCTATAGTTTTTAGGATCCATCTTTGTGCCTTTCTTGTGTATTGGAGAGATATACGATTGTCTCCATTCTTCTGGAACTTCTTCTCCGTTTAAGCATCTTTCGAATAATTTTCGGATCATCTCAAACAGTTTTGATGATCCATACCTAATCAACTCTGGATGTATTCCGCCTGGGCCTGGAGATTTTTTAAATTCATTCCCTTAACTGCTTCATTCACTTGTTCTATTGATATTTCGATTCTTCCTTCTACTTCCACTTGTTCATTTGTCTGTTTAAACCTTTCTCTTCTCTCTGTTAATAAGTTCTCAAAATGCTCTACCCATGTGTTCTCTGGTATTCTATTTATTATGACTTGGTTTTTTGTCGTTGTTCTCATCGTTTTTATAGTTCTCCAGGCTTCAGAGCTCTTTGTCCCTCCTATATGGTTGTCTAGGTAATGGCATTTTTGTTCCCATGTACTATTTTTTTTTTAAGTCGTAAGGCCAGCGACCTTACACTTGTGAAAATTCTACAGTACTAAAATACCCAATTATTTTAATACAAAGTGATTTACACAGTTGGTCTGTTAATTTCCATAAAATAAATTGGGACCATTCAGGTACTTTTCTGCTGGCTACATATTTAGCCATAAAGCGTTAAAAGGTTGAAGTTTTTTTACTTCGTAGTAACCTTTTTAGGTTAAATGACCTATACATCACAAATATATCGTGACGTGCATTTCAAAACTGTTTATTTGTCTAAAATTTGTTACAAAAATGCACTTGAAATTGAAAGAACGATTTTAGCAATTAACAATTTAGATTTGATAGATCTTTTATTCTCATTAGTATTATATCTGGCAAAAACATTGCTTCTTGGAAGATTTGCTTTAATTTTCTTAAAAACAGGCGGATTGTAGCACGAAAACATCAAAAATCATAATTTATAGTACAAGCGTGTTACTGTTTGATATTTGTAAGAGAGTAATTGATGTATAACCTACTTTTTAAATTTACAACCCCTGTAAAATGAAAATTCTCCACGCGACCGATATACAATTGCATTCTCATCCGAATATTTTAGGATTTCGAAAATATCATAAAAGTTCAGTCGTTAAAGTTTCGTTCCGCTCAGCTTCAGATTTTATAAACAACGTTTTGGTACTGTGGACAGAATCAGTGTCTCATGCCTACAAAATACATAATATTTAGAAAAATATAGTGAGTATAACAAAACATGTTGAAGCTTTGTTATTTATGACCTTTTTCATCATTACAATAGTACAAATAGGTAGTTTTAACAAAGACAAACGGTGACTAAGAATAATAAAATGATACGGATAAGTGTATAGCTTTAAAATAAACTACAAAGTGGTGTATATTCAATTTTTTTCAAGCCTTGTTTTAAAAACGATTACGCTGAAAAGGCTTGAAGATGATGCTAAACGCATGTGAGTAGAACTCTCAGACAATCATTACTATTTAAATGGGAATAAGCCACAATTAAAGGGTAAAGTACGTTTATTGACGTTTCAATTTCTACTTCGAAATCGTTCTCAAAATACAAACATTAGTAAATATAACAAATTTGTTTTTTTGTTACTTGGTGAAAAATTCTTCTAATAATTTAATTTTATTTGACTCATTTATATTGACAATTCAGACATACATTATACATTTTAAAGTAGTCGACTTTAAAATGATATTGCCAATATTGTTGAGTTGTGTCCTTTACGACTTTACTTGAGGTATAGTTCATTCGATGACATGACAATACATGACATATTAGTTATTTTCTTAATTTCATTAAACAGGTTGATAATGTGGTTATCTCCTTCCACTGGGGGGTTTATCTAGAATCTCTTTCTTGTTAGAACAAATAAGGTAGATCTGTTTATGTAAAACACTAGTGCGGTTCAAGAACCTCTGTTCCTGAGGGATACTTGAACCCCGTTAGGGGGCTACTTGATCCTGGGTAAAAGTATCCCACCTATGATGCATAGCACAAGTAATTATTGCAAATTATGAAAGGTAATTAAATTAAACAATGAAACAAATTAAACTACCTACTTTATTAAATAAAAACATAAAATACAAAAATAAATTGAGCCAAAAAAGAACAATTATTTAGAAAACATTGGCATCTAATCTATGGTTAAATTTTATAATGTCAGCAGTCCTGGCCGTTCTGCTGACGGACGGCTACGGCAGCCTTTGTACGTCTGTCCGGTCCACTTCGCTGACGTCCTCTACTGTTGGAAAAGTGAAACAGCTTCCTTCTAGTCTCTTCCGCCTTAAGAATTTAACTTCCAATGTATTTTCTTTCAGGCACAAAACTTTTCCAACATAAAACTTCATTGTTTTTTTTAGTACAAAACTTAACTAAAATGTAGTCGTCTGGCTCAGGATCCGTGTTATCAATAAGCTCATCATCTAAAAGGAAATCAGAGCCGCCGCTGCTATCTTGAAGCTGGAAGATCATCCTCCTCTTCATAAGTCGAATTGAAAAGTTCAGTGTTTCTAAGTGTTGGAAGATTTGCTGCTCTTTCTTATTGATTGCGGCTTTCTTAAGAGCAAGTTCTTCATTTTCCGCTTTTTTTTAGGGGTATCAGTTAGGATGCAAGAGCGCCCCCGTTTTCTACCTCGAGAAGATTGGGCACGAGGTGCTGCCTTGCAATAGGCATGATGTCTTGTGGAGAAAAATGTTTCACAGACATTATATCCGATGTTGGAGTGCAACGTCGGATAGGCTTGGCTGAGCGAAACGAACAAAGTATTCCAAAAACTTCAGAAAACCAGAGCAAGTCATCCATCCACTGGGATATGTTGTTGCATTGCTGCCAGGAGGTGCTGCCTGGTTTAGATACCTGTCCTGCAAGTTTTTCTGGGAAATATCATGTAAGGAGGCATGTGACCCCCTGCAGAATTGATGCCAGCACACACCGTAACCAGTTCGCCTCGTTCTGCAGATGTAATTTTGCCCACGTGCTTCGACCCTTTCACAGCAATTATTTTAGCAGGTTTGTGTACTGTAGTGAGGCCAGTTTCGTCAATATTCCATATACGTTCAGGAGGAAACTGGTACCGTGTATAAACATTTGTTAATTGATTAAGAATGTACCAACTGTGTGACGATTAAAAGCTGAGCTTCGTGTCAAGCTTGTGGCTCTGGTGTCCTTAATGACAGCGTAGGATTTCTATCAAGAAAACCTCGGTACCAGTCGCGGCCAGCTTGCTTTGTTTTATCCCAGGTAGGGGGATATGATATTTTATTTGTTGCAGCATAGGAGTAAGCCAATTTGCGCAATTGCACTACAGTAAGACCGTAATACATCTTGGACATATCTTTCGAAAACATACTATGTTCTCTTTCCTGTTCAAGTGAAAAAACCTCGCGCACCTTGTAGCTTGGGAGAGATATCACGTTTTTTCTGCACAACCTCTTCAATGTCATGACATTTATTCCGAACTGCCTAGCGGATGCTTTGTAGCTTCCTCCATTTTTTACCGCATTTACAGCCGCTTTAACATTTTCTGCATCAGGTGGAACTCTTTTCGTTGCTTCTATTGTAGTTGAGTACTTACGTGACATCTGAAAAAATAAACATGAATAAAATTAATTACATTAAACACGAGATTAAAAAAAAACAAAGTGGGATACTTGTTCCTGGGATCAAGTATCTCCCATTTAATAGGATAAACTATCCCTGCAATGACATTTTTCTAACAAGTGCAAGTTTTAGCTTAAAACAGTTACAATTTAAATATCAATGTTTTAGTATTTAGTGCATAAAAGTACAAATGTTACACTTTTTTGGGCAGTATAATTATAAACTAAACAAATTAAAGTTGTTATAACTTACCTCGCACGCGTAAAATAAACTTTCAATGTCACAAAATAGAATAATCTTGATTAAAATGTTAAGAGTGTTCTGAAGTAGCAGCCATTTGTCAAAACAAAGTAAACAGTATGGGTCTCTACACAAGTGGGGTCAACAGAACAGTAATAGTATATTATTGAGGCAAATTTAAATGGGGATCAAGTATCTCACCGGAATCAACTCTCCCACCTCTCCCCTAATTCGTTTTTAAAAAGACAAACACATGCCATGATGACAGTAAAAAACTCATGTTAGTGATTCCTGAGTAAATTATGAGGGAAAAACCAGGAAAAAAAACCCACATGGTAAGTATTTGGTCGTGCATTTAGTTTACTTTCAATAAACACCAAATTCTTATTTTATATGTTTGGTATTTAAAAAACATAAATTATGTTCACTTATTCTAACATTTAACCCCATCTTCATTATTAACCGATATATTTATGGAAGATTTTGAAACAAATATTATTTCTAAACAAAATTAAAACCCACAGTACGGTGGAGATATGTACATAATGTATTCTCAATATGGCCTCATGGATCAGAGCTGTTGGACGCATTCCTGAATCTGCAATATTAAGCAGACCTGGGATTATAGCTACGAAATAAAAACTCTTAACGGTGTTAGAAATATTCTCTGCAACTAATCTTTAAGTATTAATATACGCATAAGAATTCTGAGATGCATTAGTATTTCGGTAATTCTGATACATTTAATTAATTGATTACAAAACTGTATGTTTATCTACTTACACACAATAAATCTGTTGTTGTAGATGATTGTAGTAAAAAAAAATTATGATTTGAGAATCAACTATATCAATGCATCTATCTAATATAATGTTCAGTTTTTTTTGTTATTGAATAATAAAATTCTTAGTCAATACTGGTAGAAACTATTTACAACTTGATAACATTGATCTTTTGTATAAACTCGACCAAAAATTGAGTCGACTCGTGGCTTCCAGAAACTGCACAATAGCGTAACTAACATTTTAGTTCATTTAAACATTAACCATCTTTCATAGCATTCTGGAAGCGGTAGCAAAAGGTGCGGCAATCACATCGTAAAATACTATAAAATTACTTTGGAGAATTTTATACAAGGCCCTAATTTGCACACAAACAGTTCTATTCGAGGCCCCGGAAAGATTTATGACAGTGCACGCTTCGAGGACGTTTTTTCTAAAGTTTCTTTTGCATTGGGTCAACCATAAACCGAAGTTTGAGATACATTGGGTTGTAAAGCGGGTTACAATTAGAAAGTAGGTTAAATGTTTGAGTTTACGATCTCAGGTTGATGTCTTCTTCGAAATTAGAAGTAATTCTGTAACAGTTTTACTTTCCGTAAATGTAACTGTGGTGAATTGATTTTGTACGATACAGTTAAGAGCTTTGGATAAGATTCTTGGTGAGCTGTCAGAACAGTAACTTATTTAGAAGTTTATAGAATTTAGAGATAGTACACCTTTTATATATTGGGCAAATATTTTAGTAAATAAATATTCAAATAGAATTTGAAGCAGCCCTCTGAGGGAAAGAGGACACGGACGATTTCACATTTGGTCCCATTGAAGGTAGCTATAATTGAGCTGTCACTTAAAGTTCATAGAACGAAATGTTGGCGCTTGACTGTGTTGCCATGTTTTTTTTTAATAAATCGGGAAAGAGCATGTAATTTATAATTAATAAAAATCCAATAGAACGTTAACAAACTAACAGTAAAAAAGAAATTCTTTCAAAAAATAATAAGAATAGTATTCAGGTACTTTCCACAGACATCTGGTGACCATCTGTAACAATCTGGCAACTGGTGGTTTGAGGATTGCCAAATCTATCAGCTTATTATCAAAGGCAAATGCCAAAAAAATGTAGTAATAATTAACTGCAATTAATATGAGAAGAAATGAGTATTTATTCGTTCGTGTTGTACATAAAGAAATAAAAAACTTGCATAATTCATATAACAATACAATAAATATGTATTTTGAAAGCTTCTCTATTTGTAATTGAAGCCTAGAACATATACATTATAAAGACATGACAACACAGTCAAACGTCAAAAATTTGTTCTGTAAATTTAATTGACAGCTCCTTTGTAGCTATCTTCAATGGGACCAAATGTGAAAATCGTCCGAGGGCACAAATAATAATCACAATTTTTACGAAACAAACGCAGATACAAGAAAAGAATGCAAAATTAATATAAAAGACTATAAAAAGATGTAGAAAACACTTACAGATAAAAAAAATAAAACATAATAACGATGCATTATAACCTAAACACGCGCCTACGATGAACAAGAACTTCATCTCCTGGTCACCTTGAAAAATATGTTAAAATTATTTACTAGTTTGTTATTTCTAGATATCTCACTACTTAAACATCTGTCCTTTGTTTAAAGAGTCTTCTTCTTCTTAACATGCCATACACCAAAGTGCGTAGGCGACTATCTCATTACTAGAATTCTGTTCTTGGCGGGCGTAACACAGCTCGCCTGTATTGTGTATTCCTGTCCATTCTTTAATATTCCTTAACCAGGATAATTGTTTGCGGCCGGCTCCCCTCCTACCTTCGATCTTCCCTTGTAGGATTAACTGTGGTATTTCATATTTTGCTCCTCTCAATATGTGCCCAAGGTAACCAATCTTGCGTTTTTTAATTAATTCAAAGAGTTCTCTTTCCACGCGGCTCTCTAAAGGACGTCATCGTTTCAAACTCTATCCACTCAAGGTATGCGCATCATTCTTCTCAATGACCACATTTCAAATGCTTCAAGTTTGTTGATAGATGTTTTTTTTCAAAGTCCACGTTTCCATGCCATAAAGCAAGATGGACCATATGTAGATTGTCCAGTAGTCTATAAATATGCAGTGATTACCTACGGTATAGTCCAATGTTCTTTCTTAAATTTGTGTTAGGTTTTTGTCATTTGTCTAGAAGTGCCTATAAGTCGCTCTTTCTTTTTTAAGTGCCTTCTCCAACAGTTCTTCTCCAGAAATTGTCAACAATCTTAGCGAACTGTGTGTGTGATTTTTTATCATTTTCAGCAGTGTGCGCATGTTGAATAGTGCGCAAAAGTTGCAATTGGTATTGCAAACCTAATCTTTATTTGCGATTTTTCAAAAATGTTCATCTTCTGCCCTTTACGGGGATTAAAAAAATAAAAAATACGACCTTATAATTTTAACTGAAAAGTTTAGTAATAAGTACACGTTATTATTATAAAAATGATATCCAATTGAAATATCTTTAAAATACGTCATTTTTATTCCTCTACTCACTCTCTACCCTCTCTCTTAATATTAAATATTATTGTTTGTTGTTTTTTTTGGCTCAAATTTTGGCATATCTTTGCGCAAATCAATTTTTGCCTTAATAAAATTGTCCTTTTTTTTGATCCAACAACCGATGAAGATGCTTCAGTTACGAGCTTCATGAATCTTTCTACAGTTTGGGTATGACAGGGAAACATAGCGATGATTTTGTCAGGAGAACAGGAAATAAAATTTTTCAAATCCTCTACCTTCAAACATTGAAGCAATGAAGGGCAAGTTATTTTATTGTTTTGCCAATCGATCAGATCAATATAATCATCTCCGTGAAAATTAATTTGTGGAATAACAAAAGGTCGGATATAATATTGATTCATTATTGGCCTTAGCTTTTGCATTGATAATGCGACGAAGTGAAAGCTCTCTTATATGCGGGCGAGTATCATGCAGCATACATAGCAGAAGATTTTCCGAATGTACAAAATAGGCAGTTCTTTCAATTACAGGTCTACAATACTTTTTCAAATTTTGCTGTAGGTATTGACTACGTTTTATTGTTTGTAAACATGCTTTGCACCATTTATACATGATGAGTTGCATTTAATCTGAAGCCATAAAGGAGCGTAAACCATGACAATAAATTTGGTCAGTTTTTTTTTTAATTTTGACGTTAGATTTTCAGTCCTAACATAAAGATGTAGAATGCGATTCTCCAACGTCAGCCATGGAGAATGACTCAACTTTCCAGAGTTTCGGTTTAACAACTGGACAGAACATTCTCCTGTAGAAATTGCGACATAAATTTCAAACAAATATTTCTGATCGGCACTGTCAATAATGTTATAATTTAAAACTGGAATATTTTTGCACTGCACTATTTGATTTCCTATAGTTCCTGCAAAAGCTATTGGACCTTGAGTTTGACCGTCAATCTTTTGGAAAATATGCTTCTTCTTCTTCTTCTTTTATATAGACATGACTCTGTCCTGTTACTCTGAGATAGCGCGT
>NW_027312401.1:0-30661 GCF_040954645.1 Diabrotica undecimpunctata | reverse complement strand
ACGCGCTATCTCAGAGTACTACTAGTAACTGCAATTCCTCTATAGTTTTCAGGTTTCGATTTATCTCCCTTTTTATGGAGTGTATGATTATAACAAATATACATTTAACATAATTTTATTTCTGTATGCTTTTATAACAGCACGTAACGGTTCAATCATTATGGTCCCAACTGAAAGATAAAGAATTATTTAATGGTAGTACCACTTCTTTAAAAAAATTGCTCAAGGAACTTAGGTTTGAGTGGATGAAGGATAATCCAAGACGAGGACTTATGGAATTACCTAACGTTGTTTTTAAAAGAGTACAATTCTTGAGAACTTACAAAAAAGCAAAGGATGAAGGTATATACCAATTCATGTTTTACGATGAAACTTGTATATTTCAAAATGGGATCATTGGTCATTCTTGGCAAAATGAAAGTATAAAGAGTGATAAAACCACTAAACTGGATATCAAAAGGTTTGTTGTATTAACATAAGTTGTTATATGAACATTTAAATAATATCATTGCAGATATATTATACTCCATGCTGGAAATAAAACCGGATTTATAGAGGGTGCTGAAGCAATATTCTGTTCAAAAACTCAATTTATTGATTATCATGGGGAAATGAACCAGGCAAATTTCTTGAAATGGTTTGAATATCAGCTGCTGCAAAACTTAGAGAATCTTTCTCTAATTGTACTTGATAATGCACCTTATCACAGTATGTTATTGCATAAAACTCCGAATACAGGATGGTCAAAAAGTGCTATTGAGGAGTGGTTGACAGAAAAAAACATTCCCTATTCCCATATCATGTTCAAAACAGAACTGTTGCGCATCGTTTCTCAGTAAATATACAGATATAATCTTACATATAAATGTCATTTATTTTAAACATTTTTTTAGAAATAAATCACAAACCAAGTATATAGTGGACGACATGGCAGAACCGTATGTTTCTCCTTACCATTGTACCTATCTTTAACCCTATTGAATTAATTTGGAGCATAGCAAATAATTATTACAATAGGCATATTGGTAGAGATGGTAACAGCGCTAACAATTGTCTAAACATGTGGCATGAGGCACTTTACATGATTACTCCTGATATGTGGAAAAACTCTATCAATCATACTGAAAGAGAAATATTTAAGTGTGACACTAATGTAGAATTAGATTCAGAAAATGTTTAGTTCATTGATGGTGGATGTTGTTTTTTTAAATGTCATGTTTTGTCTTTGAAAATACGTTCATTGTTAGAAAATACTTTATTTTATTGCTTGTGGTTTTATTTTGATTATATTTATTGTTTGGTAACTCAGTAATAACCTTACCACTTTTATTGTGGAATTACTTACTTTGTGAAATCTATTCATGAATGTAATAAACAAAAATCAAATGAAAAAAAAACACTCAACACAAAAATTTTCTACCTTCACCTTTTTTGTTTACTTCTAACCTTTTCTGTTAATTTTCATACTTCATAAACCATCTGACAACGCTGCAAATGTTCACAATCATGACGTGAACGCAACTTTATTTGGCATTCACTGTATAAACAATTATATATTCTTACAACTGTCTACCAGCAACGTGGTAAGCTGTATATATTGTTACAAGTGACATCCAACGTGGTCGGCAAATAATTGTTACAACAGTTTTAACAATAACATATTTTTACATATTATATTGATTACTCGTTGTTGGTCTTTACAAATATGACTGATATAAAAGTGTTATCAATTCATACAATGTCGTGTATTATTATTACTTTTTATTATTACTCTCTTAAACATTTTAACTAGAATGAAATTTTCGTAAAGTAATAAAAATTTTAAAATATCATTACTACATAATATTGCTGTTATTTCCTACCAACATGATTGTATAAATCATTTTTAATTTCTATGCTCGATTAAAAAGAAATGATAAAAATCAAAAGCTTATAAGAGGTTTAGAAACAATGTTGCAGGGAAACAACGAGCGCTACGGCTAACATGATAGAAGGTCCCTTCAAGTGCGCGGTCGAGTAACAATCTAACAAGAAAAGCAATTGTGTGGAAACATTGTTGTGCTTCTGAAAGGGCCTCTTAGCAGTCCGAATGGATACGTTTAAATTTTATTTTGTCTCATTCAAGCACACATTTCTTTTAATTAAGAATATTTAGACAAATAAATTATTTTATTAATATTAGTTGTAAAATAAAAAAAATATATTTAAATTAAAGGTAATTTTTAGTCTTTCTAATATTCTTTTATTTCTTTAGATATCAGATCAATTTGTTCAACGTCACAGTTTCATTATTTCTTAACATCAACAAAAATCTTGTTTTCCCATTATTTATGTTTGTTGAATACGCAAGTTCACATTTCCAGCACAATCTTCTTAAATGATCTTTACAGTTCAGTCAATAAAATCGTTCTTGAACGTTTTGCAGAGCCTTCGTGATACCAAAGTGTCCACCTGATGCACCATCCTGCAACTGGCGCAATATTTGTAACAGTTTACTTTTAGGTACAATCAACTGAAGCTTAGATTCTGTTCCATCCAAAGGTTCTATATAGAAGATCATCTTTAAGTACCAGGAAATTCCATTGACTTTAGTAGCGTTTGACTTCATGCACTAATGCCTTGTCAAGAAGGTCTCTCATCTCGACGTATTCAATCGAATACTCTTTTTATACATGAACTTCTTTCATTTGTTGAGGCTGCCATTGATCATTACGTGAGACGTGGTTCATCTCACAAAGAAAAGTCCAGAAGTTTATCTAGTTTGAGACAGTGATTACAATTTGCACTGAAAGGCCGTTTCAAAAGAGCATCAGCATTTAAATGAACTTTCCCAGCCCATCTTTTTTGGTTTTCCGACTGTTGTATTATTTTTTTGCAATTTACTGCGAATAGGCCTACATCGTATTACAAATTACTTTCTATACCATTTCCTCCAGATGTTCACCGTTTTGTTCGTCATCTTATTGCATGGTTTTGGATAGCTCCCTAAAGTTTGACTAGTTTTTTTCGTGTTCCAAGTCAATAGAGAGCGCTTTATCTAAAACTTTCGGTCTTGCTCAACCCAATGATAAATGTATCTACAGAAATATCTTCCAAAATATTGTCTGGTGCTTTCGAATATAATTCAACCGCACTATACGAGCAACATCTGCTTTAAATTCTTGCAATTTTTCACTTGCTTATTGAACTGATACTTCTTAGTTTTGCTTGCTACATGGGCATCTACATAGCGTTTTTCTAGTCGAATAGACAAGATCTGGTAACATTTTTCTTGATCCTTTGGAATCAATCTTAGGATATCCGCAGTATCACCTCGTAAAGTAGAAGTCAAAGAAATAGACTTTTCTATTCTGCAGGACCCGGTCCAATGATTGGCTGTCGCAAAAGCTTTAATTGGTCAAAGGAATATGGACCAAGAAGACTTCTCTTCAAATAGTGGCAATTTGAATCCCATATGATGTGTTCTTTCGTCTCTGGGTGATTCTTCTTTCAGTAATGTGTCGATTCTTCTTCTTCTTCTTTTTTCTAGTAACATAAGTGGCCTGATGGAAATGTGATAAGAGTCTCCTTCCTTTTTTTCTTAGTTCACTAATACCCACAATATGCCAATTCACTTTTAAAAATCGTTTTCTCAATTATTTCCAATCTTTTCTCGTCAGAGAGTGACCGAGTATTATATGTGGCGATGTTGTGGCAATGTGGCAAATATTCATTTACATGCACTCAATTTTTTCTGTCTTCCTCCTATTTAAGCCTAGGACGACAACAAAATGATATTTTAATCTGTTGTCAACTTTCATAACAAATAAGTCATTTTTGGAGAATCGCTGAACTTTTGCGCATAGTCGTCTTATTAAATCGATCTACGTATAAAAACCAGCTTAATTCTAGTTTGGCAATTAATTTGTTATAAAAGCTCGAGTTTTGTATTATATTTTTTACCGATCAGCAAGTTCGCACCCAATTTTTTAGGATTATCAAAATTTTCAAAAGAATTCAAAATTAAACACACACACCAATATTTAATTAATTGTCAAAGAAATCACACTAATGTTTTAATATCTCTTTTGAATATACAGTTTCTGGTGGCAGAAATAAATTAAACTGTGTAAAGAAGGATTTAATAACGAATAAAAAATAATACATGTTTAATGATTCAGGGCAAACGAAGCGTGGGGAGACGACGTATATCTTGGCTACGCAATTTAAGAGACTGGTTCCAGTGCACATCTAACCAATTATTTAGAGCAACAGCAGGTAAACCCTATGTCATGTTGATATCAATAGTCGCCAATAAACAATACGTTGTCGTACTCTGTCTTCCATTTCAAGGTGTCAATTGTCGTTTTGTATCAACTTTTTGTAGCTTGTGGCCTCGCTTCTAATCAACACCTCCAGACGTGTTGTTTTAGAGAGAGACACACGTCGCTTGATAATTGGAGGCATTGGTTAGAAAGAGATACAAGTAAAAACTTTAAAAATTTAGGTTAGAGTTAGAGTGGTTTGTTTATATGTAAACGTAAACATCTTATCATCTTATAACAACCTATATTAAAATTTCTGAAAAAAAGTTTTAATTTAAAAAAAATGAAAGTGAGAGCAAACAACTGGGAGTTATTAATTAGTATGGCGGAAAAAAACCCCGAAATAATTACAAATAAATTTAACGGAGCTGCTGGTAAATCGAGAGGTCATGCCATGTGGCAAACTATTGCCAATCGTATATCTTTGGTTAAACGATACAATTCTTTAAACTGAAAATCTGTTAGTTCATTGAAAGGATCACTTTCATCTCTAAGTAAACGCCTATTAATGTTAAAGTTTCTTAATACTCTTAGCCTCTACTCTTCCTCAAAAACTCATACGTTCATATTTTCATATTGTTCACAGGCAACATTATCACTCAGTATACCTTACCTACTGAATAAACTACTTTTAAATTAAATTAAATTGCAAAATATTTAGTAACACTAAGACGAAAATGTCACACTAAAATTATAAAGTCTAAAATTAAAAATGTTGCATTGTAATTGGATATAATTTTTTAATAAAAAGCGAGTAACCAATAACAATATAGTTTTACAGATGGAAGCTTGAATGAATATGTACATGTTTATTGAACAAGAACAACGTAAATTATTACAACATTTTACTATAACAATAATATTTTGTTAAGCCACCCTTGGCTTTAAGCAGTGCAGCTGTTTATGCATTTTTCTTGCGATTTATTTTAAATATTCGGTGTGATTCCAATGAAAAATTATTCTTTCTATTAACTGAACCTTGTTGGTAATTATTTCCTGGGGTAACTCTCTTTTTAGGTATTCCCTGACATTTTCAATACGGTTCATGTCCGGTGAGTTGCCGGGCCACGGTAAAAGCGGAATTTCTGGTCCGAACAAAAATTTTTTAATACTTTTAGCCATATGGCAAGGTTCTCCATACTGCATGAATATCTTATGGCTGTTACCAAACCATTCGTTTACTTGTGGAACCAATACTGTCTGCAAAACTTTTTTATGGGATTAGTCTTGTCGTATGGTTTCTGCTGCGATATACAAACGTCTCATACCTTTGCCACTTATCACCGAACATATCATTACTGAGGTGGGATGTTTAATTGTATTAATTACACACCCCTTTTCACATTTTTTTCTGAACATCTTCGGACAAACTGGATCTATAACATGAAATGTGGCTTCATCGCTGTAGCAAACCTGTGAATGTGAATAACAATTATTAAGTGCGAAAATAAAATGATTTGTAATAATTGACCTTACTCCAGTCATCAGTAGACCAATATTTATGGATCTTGGCCCAAGCTAAGCGTATTTTCACCATTTGTGGTGTAAGTTTTGGCTTCTTAACAGGCCTACGACATTTGAAGCCCATGCCATACAATTTTCGGCGTACGGTGGCTACCAATACTGAGCATCCTGCTTCTTCCAACTTATTTCTTAAATCTCTATGGGTAGCCCTTCTATGTGTTACAGCTAAATTTTTTAAAATTCGTTACGCCCTGGGGGTGACTGAAGGTTTTTTTGTCCTTTGCCACACCGGCCCTTCCGAACTGACGCCACAGGTCGCTTCTCTTTGAGTTTTTGACTCAATCTTTTCACTGACGACTGGGATTACACCACATTTTTCGTGCTATCTCTCTCTGATTAGGTAATTGCTGCATTCTCTAATAGAGCAGTAGTGGACGAGATTTTTTCAACACAAAGATCTTTAGATTTACCCATCTAAAAATTCCAATCCAAGTTTCGTCTTATTTTATGAATAAAAATTAATCCAAACCAAAAGTAACACTATAAGGTAACAATGCCAATACTTACTAGTGCAAATTTTAAATGACCACATATCTATGTTTTAAGTAAAAAAACTCAAAATTTAAAACAATTAGTTACTCCACACTTTGAGCACATTCTACTGTCATCTGTAAATTTTTGACAATTTTAAGAAAAATTTATACTATTTTCTACGTAACTATGTACCCAATAGTTATGCAACCCATTTAACACCTTAGTATCCAAGTAAACAGACCTTCGGTGCGATTGAAATAAAAGTAAACTGAAATTGTTATGATGAGTCTAAAGGTGGGTACACATATGCTCCGAATACCGTCTCGAACCCCGTCGCGTACAGCGACGCGATCAACAGAAGTTCGCGACGTTGTTACAGGGGGCATTGAAATAAGTAACGAACCGAACACCGCTCCGTACTTTGTACCAAACATTTTAGCGTTCCAGCAGTAATTGAGTTGAATTTGCATGTGCAAGTTGGATGTTGCTGCAGCAACTTTTTTTTTACACTCATCCACTGTAATTTGCATTTTAGAAGCAATCTCTTAACATGCATCGTTTTTTTTTTTTATTTTATTGTAGTATCTGGGATTATTTGTATCCCATAATATCTCTTTTTCCCGATAATTTTCGATTAAGAGTAAACTATTCTCTTCCGTCCATTCCATCTTGATGCACTCAACTTTAAAAATACCTTCAACCTTCAAAATAACAGACTGACTATTTTGAATGACTGGAGATTCGATAAAAGATTCGCAAGCTAGTCCAAACATGAATTCGCGGTGTACATTGTCGCGCTCAAGTTTCTTTTGATGCGATGGCATTTTACCGACAACCGATGGATCGCTTCGATGTACGTTGTTGACGCGTCGAGGTACGGTACGCGGTTGCATGACTCCGTCCACACTTGAGAACGCGACGGGGTTCGAGACGGCATTCGGAGCATATGTGTACCCACCTTAATAAATTAAGCAGGGACTGTATATCTACCTTAACTATCGCCAATATTAGAAACACAAATAACAATGAATGTTTTTGGAGTGAACAATAATATCTCGAAAATGTCCGAAGCAAAAGTGACACTGGCACAGAGTACCAAAATAATAAGATGTAGTAATGAAATTCGCAATGAAATATCCGTTTCTACATGTTGCAAACCAACATGACACAGGGTTCCAGAACAGCTTCAAAGATACGAATAGCAATGATAATTGCCAAACTCCGTAGCGGAGAGGGCACTTGAAGAAGAAGAAGAAGTTTAATGATTTTTCTCAGGTTTTGTCATAACACTAAAATATTATATAAGGTTAGCTCAAACATCTTCAACTTCAGAAAGTTTAATAATGTCTTAATTTAGCAATTCATCTTCAAAATTATCTTAATTTTGATCTCTTGCTAAACACTCGTAGAACGTTGCTATAGATTAGAACGGACGCCTCTTTTCAACTTTACAGCCATTTCTCTTGGATCAAATAGTACCTAAATCTTCTCTTCCATACATAAAAAGTTCTCTTTGTGCCTGGTTTTAATATGGAATTTATTATAGAAATTTTCTTCGTGAATTGTTTAGTCATCTAATTACAAATGACTTCACTGTATAATCAGAATCTTCAAGTAACAACCCATTTCTCTTATCTCCATTTAAACTTCATTGAGAATACAGAATTATTTATACCTACCTGGTAGGTACCTAAAAAAAACATATCCAAAAAGTATCACGAAGTTATCAAAACGTAAAATCAATATTCCATATATTATTATATAGAAGATTTAATGAAAGTTTTGAAAATTTCCTACTACACTCTGGATATTTTGTATACTTACTCTTTTATATATAATTAACTTATTCTATAATTATTAAGAGAATATGATAACCTAGGTACTAGATGACTAGTTTTTTTTTTATTTTGGAATCCTATACTACTATTATTTAATCAATAGCACCAATATCTATTGAAAAACGTTAATTAATCCATTTTTTATTTATCAAGATTATGAAAAGGTTTAATGCCTAAACTAAATTAAAAAAAAAAAGAGGTGTACACCTACTTTTATAATCTTTTGCCAACAAATACTTACAATATTTTCTCAGAATATAGATTTCACTGTCGGTTTACTTAATCTAAACCTCTTAAAAAAGTCTTTATCATAACAAAAATTAAAATGTTCGATTCTGCTTCAAATATTATATTCTTGCACTAAGTTTATAAACATTAAACATCATACTGATAATACTCTTCGATTTCATTAAGTCTTCTAATACTCGATCCATGTCTCTTACCAACAATAAACAACAATATTTAGGTTATATTTTTGATTTCGCGATAACCTGCAACATAAAAAAAACTACAATAAACACAATTTATTTTCCAGATAACTTCTTATTCGGTACTTTATTTGACAAATAAATATTTTACATTTTATTTGTTAGATAATTTTAATTTATTTTATCTGTCAGTTGGTCGTTCAGATTTCTTTCCTAGATGGCGCTAGGTGTTTAAATCTAAACTAACATTAAGCTTTAAATTATTTTGTTTATTAACCCTCCGGATGTCGCGGCTGATCTGAGCGATACATTGAAAACATATTTATAAATATTTTGAAAGAAGTGTATCGTATAATTCTACGACACTGTCCAGCTTCACATTTATGTCTTAGGAGTATGGAAACACACAATGTCGGCTTTTAGGTAATTTCTAGCGGTTGAGAAGTGAACGTTTGTCGTAACCGAACAACAGTTGTATCTGACAGATACCGCGACCTCGCAAATCTAACCTATATTTTTCCATGTTTATTTCGTTGTGGGATCTATATTATATTCAGAATGTCGAAAAAGGCATATAAGTTGGATGATCCAAAGGATGTTGAAGAGCTTCAGAGTATGTTTCTCGATTCTGACGATGGAAAGAAATGAGTTTGAAGACGAAAGTGGTGTGGACGAAATCGATTATGTCGAAGAGCGATCAGAAAACTCGGACAGCAAACAAGACATTTCTAGTGAGCAGAGCGAAGAGAACGTATATGAAAACGGGGAGTATTTTTTCGGAAAAGACAAAGTAACAAAGTCGGTAAAAAAGCCAGTTTACGGAAATAAAATTAGGCGACAGAAACAAAATATTCTGTGTCAGTTGCCTCTAGTAAGGAATACTGCAAAAAATGCAGAAACTGAATATGAATGGTGGAGCTGTTTCACGTCATAAGAATTTTGTAATTTTACATTATACAAATAAATATATACACTTTATTTCAAGTACATATTCCAGAGAAAGAGATGTTAAACAAACCGACAAAATAGAACTAAAATCATTTTTGGGCCTTTTGTATTTAGTTGGCTTACACCGCAGTAATCGACTAAATTTATAACTGTATAAGATTCGATGACAAGACGACTCGACCAGATTGACTAAAGATTGATAAGTTGTCAGCTGTTAGACAAATCTTTTCACTATTATTTGTAGAAAATTGCAAAAAAGGATACTCTATGGGACAAAACGTAACTATAGACGAGATGTTGGCAAGCTCTCGGGGCAGATACGGATTTAGACAATATATCCCATCAAAACCTAACAAATATGGGATTAACATTTTTTCCATGGTTGATTCTAAGCTATTTTACACAGGCAATATGGAAATTTAGGCAGGACTGTAGCTTGAAGGTCCATTTCGTGTCAGCAATAAACAAGTAGCTGTGGTCAAGAGATCCGCTGAATCTATCTCTAAGTCAGGACGAAATATCTCTGCTGATAATTGGTTCACCGATCTAACTCTCGTCATTGATTTAAAAAAAAACAGACTATTATATGTAGGGACAGTCAGAAGAAACAAACGTCAACTACCACTTGGATTACTGAGTAAGGCAAACAGACCAATGCAATCTTTTTTGCTTTTAGTGAAGATTGTAGTCTTGTATCGCATGTGTTGAAGAAGGGAAAAAGCGTAATTTTAGTATCTAGTATAGATTTCGATGACGTAGTAAATTCAGATACGCACAAGCCAAAGATAATCAATTATTACAATCAGACGAAATCAGGGGTTGACACCGTAGACAAAATGGTTGAGTCGTATAATGTAGCCCGAAACATCAGAAGGTGGCCTACGGTGATATTTACGCCGACTTGAACGTTACTGGGATCAACGCACAGTCCATTCACATGCTAAATCTGAATTCAAAAATACGACGTAGACTCTTCATTCGAAACCTTTTAAGTCAGTTATTGTCAAGCGACAGTTGAGCAAATAAAACCGCGATCGGATATTACTATAGGTATTCACAGATCATTGCAGCTTCAGTTTCAGAAACATAAGAAGGAAAATACGGACAATAAAAGAAAAAGGTGTTCTTCTTGCTATGAGACAAAGACGACGCGTTTGTCTAAATACTATTGTAAATGTTGTAACACATTTTTATGTCTTGAGCATAGCAATATTGTTTGCAACAGTTGTTATAATCGTTTTACTAATCCTTCCGCTGATGAATCTGATTAAGTTTAGCTAAATCTAATTATGTTTTTGGGTTATTCTTACCTTAGATTAGTAACAATAATACTAGGCATTACATGTTTTTATTTTGTTATGTTCCTAATACTGTATTTATTTTATTTTCTCTTGACAATAAATTAATTAAAATGCGCTTATTTTTTGATTAGTTATGTTCAAAATATCCGATCTCGATCAGTTTTTTTTCAATCTTATTGAAACATTTATCTTAAACGAATGTATCTCTGAGATACACCGCGACCTATACAGTACACTTGATGACCGCGACCTCCGAAGGGTTAAATCTTATTTTAAAATTACTGCAACCAATATTTTTGGCAAATTTGCGAAAAAATTAATCGTATTATTAGTTATATTAAAATGTAATTAATATTATTAGTGTTAATAATTAAACGTATTGTTTCAAAAACAGAATATAAATAAAATGTCAGATGTTGGTAGTTCAGATTTCTTTCCTATGTGGCGTAGTTGCCTTACTATAGTGTATTTTTATGTATGAGAGAGTAATAAAACAATAAATTATGTATGCAAATCCCTAAACTGTTGATACGGGTGACTCAATGAAAAACAGTTATTTGTCAACAAGTTTACAGAAGTATATAGGAAAACAATTTTAAATTGACTACGACCACCAGGTATAAAGGTTAGAGCAGAATAGAATACAATAGTTGTGAGGGTTACTAATCCCTAAATAAGGTTGCCAGTGTCGGAGTGATGGAGGTTAACAGGTACTAATGAATTTGCAAGAAATGTAAGATGTTTATTTTATTGGTTATATATAACCAATAAAAGTTTAATAAGTACCTACCTATTTGCAAAATAAAAGTTTAATTCTTTAGATAAAATAAAACGTTTTATTTTATCTGAAATGAGTGCATTCCACGAAGTAAGGGTTTCAACAATCAAACATTTAATTCTTTAATTCCAGGAATCTACGACAGTAATTGACTAGATAATTACCTTCTAAACTTATTCCACAGAAAATGTGATAGTGGGTTTTTCCATTTTGTAGGAAGGTCCAAGTGGCGTATTCAAAATTCTTAACAGTTCACTAAAAGTAGGTACTTCAGTTGCAAGGTGCAGTTTATTGTGTATACTAGTGTTATGGAAAATTTGGAAGTGCCGTGTAAACGCCGAAAAATTGGTCCTTTAACAGTTAATGAAAAAACATTAATATTTAATTGTTTTAAATCATTTACAGACAAACGTTTATGTGAAAGTGTTGATGAGACCGTTGAGTTAGTTAGCAGTACACTTGGTGTTGGGAAATCTACGATTTACAGAGTAATTAAAGAAGAGAAATGTGGTAGTTTTCAAATGCCACGTAATGCTCCAGGGAAACCAAAATTTCAAATAGAATATCATTTTAAAGAAGGACTTCGACGGAAAGTGCATGAATTCTTCTTTAGACAAGAATTTTCAACATTGGATAAAGTTCTTGTCTCAGTTCGAGATGATAAGGATTACCCAGAAATGAGTCGAAGTACGTTATGGAAACTTTTAAAAGAAATAGGCTTCCGCTGGAAAAAGAATCCCAGAAAGTCTATTTTATTAGAAAGAAGCGATATTGTCATATGGAGAAGACATTTTCTAAGAACCATAAAGGAAATGAGAAACCAAAAAAGAAAAATATTTTATCTTGATGAAACATGGATCAACGAGGGTCATACACCAAATAAATTTTGGCAGGATGAAACTGTTAGAAGTCAAAGGCACGCTTTTGTAAATAACTTATCTACTGGTTTAAACCCACCATCAGGAAAGGGACGCAGGCTGATAATAGTACACATTGGCAGTTCAGACTGTTTTGTTGAAGGTGGTTTATTAACTTTTGAATCAACTCGTACCGGTGACTACCATGAAGACATGAACGCTGATGTCTTTCAAGAATGGTTCGAACAAATGATAGATCTTCTTCCTAAGAACTGTGTAATAGTAATGGATAATGCAAGTTATCACTCCAGACTTATAGAAGGACTGCTCACAACCAAGTGGTTAAAAAAAGACTTGCAAAATTGGCTGAGTTCAAAAAATATTACGTACCATCCCGGATCTATAAGAAAGGAACTTTATTCGTTGTGTGCCCTTCATAAAGAAAAATTTAAAAAATACGAAATTGATGAAATTTCCAAAAATCGTGGAATGACAGTACTTAGATCCCCACCATATCATTGTGAATTAAACCCGATTGAACTGGTATGGGCACAGAGAAAGAGGAGTGAAGTTTCAAGAAAAAATACCACTTTTAAAATTCATGATGTTAAACAGTTGTTTTTGGAGGCCGTAAATAATGTAAAACCTGAAAACTGGGAAAAGGCAATTTGTAACAAGTAGCTGTAAGTTTTATATTAATATTTTTATTCATCTATTTAACATACCTTAGACGGTTTTAAAAACTCTTTTTCTCTTTTGTAATTTTTAAAAATTAAAAAATATGTGAATTTTTTAAAACCCTTTTTAATGTAGGCCAGTCAGTTCTAATATAGTGTGTGATAAAAGAGGTCACTTTTGTTTACATACACATAACACTTTATAACACTGAAATAATTTATTTATTTTTTACAATTATTCAAAGTAATTTTTCAATTAATCATGAGCAAGCCCATGGAGTGGTCGGAGGTACCAGTTAAAATTATGCTAATTACTCTCTCGTTCATAAAAATAAACTATAGACAAACGGTGTGGCTTCTCGTCCTAGCCTTTTATACACCTATAAAACCTTCGTTTACATAAAATATTTCATAATATAGTTTATTATCGATCTTAATTCTCGAGCTCCCTATGATATTTATGAATATCCTTATATCTAAAAAACATGTTCGTAATTTTTATTTTTTTCTCGGTAGCAAAGTGATTTTTACACCATGTCTATTGTTATTAGAATGTTATTCTTCGTGTATTGCTATCTGCATTATCTGCTAATAGCGGTATTATTGTTTTATGTTTTAAAAATCGTAATTGATTAAGTATTTCTTTAGAGAAATTGTCAGTGAAATAAACTCGTCTGTGGTTATTGATCAATTTTATGACAGTTTAAAAAAATTGATTTTGGTGTTTTATTTATATGAGTTCTTCCAAAAAAGAATTCTTATTAATTATTGCTTGACCCTATTAAAAACTCTTTAAATATGAAGTAAATATTTGATTTTCAAAATCTGTAGTCTTTCCGCTTTAATATAATACTTTGAATATTAAGTGCGTACTTCTGTATAAACCATCTCCCAAGTTTAATGTAAATTGAGCCCTATCCCCAACGGAAACAATTATCCCATACCCCGAATTCAAAATGTAATCCCGACTTTTAGACTTTCTCCAGTGCATTTCCCGTGAAAACAACCATCACAAATAGAAGTCAGAGGAATATAATCTATCGATCTGTGTAAAAAGTGAAGGCGATGTTATTGTCTCAAGAGACCTTTTATGGCGTCCCGGAGGTTGCCTATTAACCTTTTACAAGACCCCTCTTTTGCAGCAAATAAAACGTAAAAAAAATTAGCGGCATGAAGCTATAAAGAAATCAAGCCGAGCGTATACGAGTATGGTTATACACTGCTTTAAAAAATATATGCATATTGTAAATAAAATAGATAGATAGCATTGGAGAAATATTTCTGTTATTGGTAATAACTAGGAAAATTATTTTCTAGGATTCTATGTTAATAACTAGAAAAGGTTTTTAATATTTATGTTTTTTGATTTAAAAAAGTGAGGTGTTGCATTCACCAACAGTATATTAACGACACTATACAGTATAGTATACATACAGTACGTACATAGTTTTGAATTAGATATTGCAAACACATAAAGCGCTAAAATCGGCACATGGCCTCGTACTAGGTAATTGTAATTCTCCGATACCCTCCGACACCTTAGCCTTAGACTCCTAGACAGAAAACGATAAAACGAAAACCATTTAGTAACATATAACAACGCAAGGGATATCCAAAATACACTGACCATTATAAGGCGGTGCATTTCTATTAGTTTGTAAAGAGCATTTCTTTAAAAAATAAAACAAAAAATATACTTTTAATAAAAATAAAAAATAATTCCTAATAAAATAAGAAATAATTCTTTATGCCCTACAGAAATGATTCAAATATTTGACCTTCTACGGCTGAACAATATCAGCGGACAGATAAAAGAGTTTCTGCTGCAACAGAATTGGACACTTCTCTTATTCGGTTTTTTTTAATTCATCCAAATTTGGGGCTATAGCCTCAGGACGATCGTAAATGATGCTTTTTAAATGTCCCCACAAAAAAAGTCCATGTATTTAGGATCTGCAGATCGCGCAGGCCACTTAATATTGACTGTTCCACTGATAACTCGATTCGGGAAAGTATTGTTTGAGTACTCCTTAATTATTCGAGCGTTGTGAACTGAACAGTTTTCTTGATGGAACCAAACATTCTCCAGATTGACATCAGGAAGATTAAAAATAGTGGGAAGAACATGATTCTGTAACAAATCGAGGTATACCCTACTATTCAAGTTGCCCTCAATAAAAAATGACATATTATGTGGTCTCCTAAAATGCCAGTCCAGACGTTCACTTTTTGAGGACGTTGAGTTCGGTAAACAATATTTCTGTGATGGTTTTCTTGCGGACAATACCTCATAATGAAGAGATTGTATCTCCCTACTAATGAAACAGAAGATTCATTAGTAAATAAAATGTTTGTAATTAAATTGGGTTCATCATTAGCCTTCGTTATTAGAGTTTTACAAAATTCCATTCTTCAAAAGTAATCGTCTGGATAGAGCTGCTGCGTTTTCGAATATTTCAAATTCTTGTAACCATGCTTTTTCCATACTTTCGTTACAGTAACATTGCTAAGATCTAACTCTTTAGCAACGCTTCTACTTGAACGTGTTGAATCTACCTCGATTGTTGCGTAAATTTGTGTATCCCGGTATTCTCTTTCCTCAACTTTTTCTGGTGACACTTCTTGAGCGTGACATTTTCTGCAATTTTTGAGACAGTAACAACTCTTAAAATTTTTAACAATCTTATAAGCTGACTGTACGGAAGGAAATGGTCTCCCCTCAACACATAAAATATGTCTATACACTGTTGTTCCGAATTACCACCGTAAAACCATTTTATTATTTGAACCTTTTCTGCGGGCGTATAAACAGACATATTGTTTACAAAAATAAATTAAAAATCTACGCCATTATTGCTTTAAACAACTACTGTCTAATGACAAATTATTGGCTACGGGGCAACGGAGGTTCGTGAAAAGTCGACGGAGCGCAGTGCTGCCATTTATAGTGTGTGTATCTAATTTAAAACTTATCGTACTGTATTACAAATTGTAACAAAGTTTAACACATTTATATTTGATATAAGGTTGATTGCTCAAATAAATGAACTTTGGCAGATATCGCCTGTCTTTTATTTGATCCAATATAAAGCACAGTTTATAATTAAATCTTGCCCAAGTACTTTCGCTCACTAGAGCACCTTCAGGGGCATTTCGACAATTGCGGCCTATCCAACAAGAATAAAATGTTATAAACATAAAATTAAACATCATAATACAATACATAAGAACAAACACTTTAAATTTTTTTTTAAATACACGAAGCTACATTATGTGTAGAAACCGGAGACAGAATGATTTGTTTAACCGTGGAGATGTTAAAACGAGTATTTCACAAGTAAACTTGTTGTTTTGGGCAATCTATGGCTCAAATTTTATTTACTTCTCGATTAAGTGGTTAGAATATAAGTTCTAACCTGTATGCAATATATGGAATATCTGTTGCAATATGAGAACTAATAAATCGATTAGAAAGAGAGGTTTTGATGTGTTTAAGAAGTTCGCATATTTAGTGTACGGTAAATCGCGAGTTTAGCTATAAAAATACTGGAGTTAGAGAATAGTTTAAATTTTAGTAATGATTTTGGAGTAACGAAAACGCACCAAACACTTTCAAGGGATCTGAAAGAGTTAGTGAAGCTTTTGTGCAGTTTTGGTAGTCTTGTTTAAAAATCGCTTTCAGTTTTTTATAAATGATCTACCAATATTTTCTTTGAAGAACTATGTTAAAGAAATGTGGCAGCGTAAAATGTCTATCAACTACTGTGTAAGATAATTACTATTTAAATGGAAATAAGTCACAATTAAAGGTTAAAGTACGTTTATTGACGTTTCAATTTCCACTTCGGAAATCGTTCGAAAAGTGGAAATTGAAACGCCAATAAACGTATTTTAACCTTTAGTTGTAGCTTATTCCCATTTAAATAGTAATTACTTTGAAATGCCACAAAAAATTAGCTTCAGAACAATATACAGTGAAAGATGTTTGATATTTGACTAAAATGCTACTGGAATGGTCTTATTCGTATACAATAAGATTTTACAGTAGTGTTTACTAGCAAAATATGCTTACCAGTGTAACGATGTGCATTGCATCCGTCCCATCAAGGCTCTTTACATACGCACTTCCACCAAAATTTCCTCTTAAATCGACGCGCGCTAGAGAAAAGGGAAGACCAACGACCGTATTAAATAGTGTACGTTACAAGAGAGAGTCAAGTTTCACTAGAGCGCTGATATAGTGGGAACTCCACTGGGCCTCTGGGTAATAACTAGAGGCCAACAGTCCGGAGTTCCGTTAGAGTGTTAATCTGATAACAACTTCACTGGCCCTAGGGTATTGACTGAAGATCAACCGCTTCTGCTAGAATGTTGATCTAGTGGCAGTTCCGTTACCAGTCTTGGAGTATTAATCTGAGACAGACTTATTCTTACCCGTAACTAAGTGTTGATTAGTCGCTGTCCGCTTCTAGCCGGACCGAGTATTAATCGTCCCGTACATTCAGATTGCAGCCTCAGGATTTGCACTTTATTTTTTATTGGTTTAAATATAACTCTTTTTGTTATTTATTTGTTCCAATAATATTTTTATTTTAATTTAATCCTGAATTTTACCGAGTCTCTTGTATAATATAGTTGCCCGTTACAAATTGGCGTATAAGCAGAGGTAAAGCAAAGTAAAGTAAGTTGGCGTTCGAGCAAAAATAGATATGCCACTCCGTCCGGAACGACAGATACAGACTAAGTAGCAGATGCCACCACAGGTACGTCGTGGATATACCGCCTGTCCAAAGAGAAATTACAGCATGAGTTAGAAAAGTTCGTCTTAGATTCCAAATAAACCGTCAAATATTTAGGATTAAGACAAGATTCTTTTAAATACAGTGAAGATCTAATAAAAACTTAATAAGACCCGAATAGGAACCAAATCCGAAAAAGAACCGAAAATAAACTAACCCGATAAGACCCAAATATAAAAATTATTTCTACTCCAAAAAGCACATACTTCTATTATTTTGCATTGTACCTATATAAAAACTAAAGCAAATACATGTGCAATTAGCAGTTATATCTACCATAAATTTTATGGGTTACGAAGCAGCGTACCTTAGAGAATTTATGGCTACTGTGTCGGGTTACCAAAGAAAAATACTGTAAGTAACACGCAAGGCCAATACATAAATGATAGGACTAAATTAGCAAGTTTTACCTCGAAGTACAAAATTAAAATATTAGTTTACGATCTATAAGTATATAAAATGTTGATAAAAACGTATCAAAAAAAAACTAATCTGTATGTTTATATACAGGGTGTTTCATTATTAATTGAAAATATTTTAACTGTAGATTCCTGGGCTCAAAATATTACGGTTTAATCCAAATGACAAATAAAATCTGGATCCTTACTGTGTTACAGGGGTGTGTTATTTAAAAATTTAAAAACCATTTGTACCCAGTACTTTAAAGTATTTGACATTGTCATACTTGACTGGAAATGTAGGTACTGTACACCCTACTAAATTATGTTAAATAACGTTTCTGGCTACTACTAGAGCCGTACGACGGGGGAATGTGAATGGTTGACCCCTCTGAAAATTCTACGCCACTGGCGGAATTGTTATTCTCCAATACTTTTTTGGAAAATAATATACTTCTCATTTATAACGATCAAGTCATTATTTTTCTAGATATTTGAAGTTAAAAATGAAGCGGCACAGTTATTTTGATTAATGTATTATGTCGGTATTTTTTGGTCATAGCATTGTACATACAATTTTTTAAATTTACAAGTTTCAGCAAGAGATTTGCTATGGCTTTGATAAATTAAGACGCTGAATATATAAAAATAAACGGCGAAAGGAACACAATTCGTCAAACTTTCGTGTATGAATTGGGTATCAATAAACTGTTATAACGTTATTTCTGTATGCCCTACGTCTTCAGATATTCGGGAAGATAAAACTTAAATAGGAAAAGTCAGCGAATGTGTCCTGCTATTTTCACTATTCTAGTGTAATGCTACAAAAAGCGCCACCTATTTTGGTAGCCTTAAACGAAAGCGGACTATCACTTTTGTACTCGTCCTAAAAATGTACTAGAAATAGTACAATTGTACTAGACCGACAGCCTTTTGGATTGGTAGAAATGGACCCATTCTGTGGGCCATCAGGAAATCCCGAATACAATGTACTGGTTTTTTTATTTTTGGGGACATATGTAATCGTTATTTTATGATAATCGAGATGAAATCCAAACATAAGCTAAAATACAAGAACGAATTTTTGATTCTGCAGAAACTATCCAACATAATTTGGTTTACTATGGCATTACTAACAATTAGATTCGTCGTATTAATGCATGTGTTAGCGCAAGTTGAGTTCACTTTGAACATTTAATAATATTTATTTTGAAGTAAGTACAAGTATGTTATTTAATTTTTGTTCAAAAGTAAACAAATTACTGATAGTCCGAGCATAGCGTAAAAAAAATAAATTAGAATTATTAAATGCTGTTTGTTGTATTTAATTTCCCACTATAAATTATGTAATTCAGTTAAAACCCTCGGCATTAAACACCTTTAAACCTTAACAAATACGTAATACTAGTTCGGTTAAAAGAATTTTAAAAGGATAAAGTTCGGTTAAAAAGAAGCGTTTTTTATTCCAAATAATGGACATTTTAACAATTCGTTTAAAATTAATACCATATTTCAATACATTTCAGAAAAACGTTACAAATAATTTTTCTTAATTGCAATAATTTTTTTTTTTTTTTTTTTTTTTTTTTTTGTTTTATTTCAACTTTAACGTGACTCTGAGATAGCGCGTCAGGTACTATAACATGAATTTTCATTACACAAACATTAAGTGTTACATTAAGAATATGTTACAATAATACGGAATAATAATAATATGTTATACAATGTCTAAATTAAAATCTAATTATATTTTTTGATATAAGTGTTCATCTCTAAGGAATTGTAGCACAGCTTTTATTTGGTCAGGGTTGTTTAGGATATCTCGTACTTCACTTTTGAGTTTGTATTGTAATCTTCTGGCCAAATGTTGATGGCATTCAGTGAGAATATGTTTGATTGTCAAATATGATTGGCAGATTTGACAGGAGGGACGGATGCTAGAGGACATTAGGTAGCCGTGTGTGAGTTTTGAATGTCCTATCCGAAGTCGTCTTATCACAATGAGATCTCGTCTTGAGAGGGCTGAATAGTCAAATGTAGGCTGACTGGTTATTGACGGTTGTATTTCGTGCAAGATCGAACGGTTAGAGTTCCAATGCTGCTGCCAAAGGAGTCTGGTTCTTCTTTTAATATATGATTTTAGGTCCTTACAAATTTGAATTTTATCGGTGATTTCAGGTGATGCTGTAGCAAGTTTAGCATAGTGATCTGCAGTTTCATTGCCTTCTATACCAATATGTGATGGCAGCCAGATTATGGTAACTGTTATGTTTTGGGACAAGATAATTTGGTAAGAGTCTAGGATCTTTTGGACGATTGGATGATCAGTAAATATATTTTTGATAGAATAGATTGATGCTAAAGAATCTGTGCATATGGCAACCTGCTTATTAGGTGGAGATATATGGTTAAAAGCTTGCAATATACTAAATAATTCGCCAGTATGAACGCTGCTGATGGCTGGTATAAGTGATGACTTAATTAGTGAATGAGAGGTTGTAACAGAGCAGCCTACTCCTGTGTCATTTTTTGAGGCATCCGTGTATAATATTAGGTCGTATTTATTTGTATCTATAATGTCTTTAAATGCATTTATAATGATCTCTTTCGGATGTTTATTTTTATCGAAGTTGGTGAGCGAGGTGTTAAATTTGGGCGTGGACATGATCCAAGGAGGAGATGGAGGGAGATAAAGAGGAAGGGTATGTGTAAGAGAGATATCATTAAGTGTCTGTGCTAAAATTAGTGGAATAGGTTTTATTGGTGGTAAGAAATTGGTATTGTGTAAATTATACGTGGACATTACAAATAAGGGATGCACTGGATTAGAGGGGTTAGCTGATACCGATGCTGCATAAGAGAGTAGCAGTTGTTTTCGTCTTATACAAAGAGGAGGTTCGTTAGCTTCGCAATAAAGATTATCTACAGGACTAGATCGAAAAGCGCCAATACAAAGACGAAGGGCTGTGTTGTGAATTGAGTTTAGAAGGTTAATATATGTTTTGGAGGCGGATATATATATGTGACAACCATAATCTAGCTTGGAGCGTATTAGTGATCTGTATATTTTAAGAAGTGAGTTTTCGTCAGATCCCCAATAATGATGTGATAGAGTTTTTATTATGTTTAGTCTTATGCTCGTTTCTCTTTTTATTGCAAATATATGTTGCTTCCAAGTTAGTCGTGAGTCAAACGTTAATCCGAGAATTTTGCATTGTTTAACAACAGGAAGAGGGACATTGTTGATCAAAATAAGTGGAGATGGAGAAGGGGGACGTCTACTAAAGTTTATAATTTTAGATTTTACATTGGATAAAGATAACCCCATGTCACTAGTTTTTTTTAAAAGTGTGTCAACAGCAGTTTGAATAAGCTTCGAGGTGGTAGAAGAGTTTTGTCCATGACAGTAAATTACTAGGTCATCAGCATACATGATATGTTTAATAGGGGAAATGAGGTGAGAGCATAAATCACTTATTGCTAGATTAAAAAGTGTAGGACTTAGTACCGATCCCTGAGGTACGCCATCAGTTTGAGTATAAGTAGAAGATAAAATACCGTTGACAGAGACTCTGAACGATCTAGAAGATAGAAAATTTCGTATGAAGTTAAATATATTACCATTAATATTAAGAAGGATAAGTTTGTTTAATATATATTGCCTACTTATAGTGTCAAAAGCACCTTCAATATCAAATATGGCAGCTACGACTTCTTGTCTTTTGTTTAAGGCCTCTGATATATGAGTTTGGAGGATTACAAGGTTGTCTTGGGTTGAACGGTTCTGACGAAATCCTGACTGTTCACTAGCAAATATCTTATGTTTTTCAATGAACCATAGGAGTCTTTTATTAATCATTTTTTCGAATATTTTGCACATCGTACAAGTTAGTGATATAGGTCTATAAGAGTTGGCCAAGGAACGTTCTAGGTTAGGCTTTTTAATAGGTATTACGATAGAGGTTTGCCATTGATTGGGAAATTGGTTAGATGACCAGATTAAATTATACATCTCAAGTATTTTGAGTAGGCTACAGTTTGAGAGCTTTTTGATTAATATGTAAGGAATGTCGTCAGGACCAGCGGCATTGTTTTTACAAGTTTGAATAACTGATACTAGTTCTTCAAAAAGAAAGGGAGAATTAAGATGTGTGATGTCCATTATTGTTTCGGGTGAGGAACAGGGTGGGGCGTTAGGTAATGGTTTTCGTAAGGAGGCATCTATTTTACTTTTGAATTTAGTGTCGAAGTGCGTTGCTAGGGTTTCACCGATTTCTTGATTGTCAGTGATTGTAGTGTTATTTACAGCAATACTAGAGATTTTGAGGTTGGTGTTGTTTCCTTGGATTTGCCTAATCTTTTTCCAGAGGTCCGCCGGATTGGTGTTTGAATTAATAGAGGATACATATTCTCTCCAAGATGATTTTTTACTTTGTTTTATAATAAATCGGGCTTTGGCTCTAGTTTTCTTTAGTTCAATAAGATTCTCCAGATTTTTGTTTTTACGGTAATTTTTAAGAGCTAATTTTTGTTGTTCTGTTGCAGTTTGGCAAGATGTATTCCACCAAGGTACTGCCTTTCTTTTATGGGAAATACTATTTTTGCCTATGTGCAAATTTGCAGCTTTAAGTATGGAATCTGTGATTAATAATAGATTATTGTTAATATTGTCGGATAGGGATAGAGAAGGTAAGGTGTTATCTGTTTGTGAAGTATAGTCTATCCAGTCGGCATTTTTTAGCCGCCAGAAGTTTCTGGTTATAGTTTGTTCATGGTTGGAGATATCAGATGATACAAATATTGGAAAGTGGTTGCTGTCATATAGATCATCGGAAGTTTTCCAAGTTAGTGAAGTATATGTTTTTGGGTCGCTAAAACTAAGATCTATCGCCGAAAATGTGCCAGAGGAAAAGTTCAGATGCGTATTAGAGCCTGTATTTAGTAGACAGGAGCCTGTGCAATTGATAACGTTTTCTATAGTTTTACCTTTGCCATTAGTATGGTTTGACCCCCACATAAAGTTATGAGCATTGAAGTCACCTACTAGAATATATGGAACGGGGAGCTGATATATAAGATTTAGAATTTCAATTTCTTTAAGGGGGTAGTTAGGAGGAATGTAAACACTGCATATCGTAAGTTTATTAGGACACCAAGTAGTTACGGCGATAGCCTCGAGTTCGGTGGTGATGAGAAGATGGGATGAATATATTTCACTTGAAATAAAAATAGATGTCCCACCACTGGCTCTGTCACAATTAGTTCTGATATAATGATATCCTTCGAACTTTTTTAGTGTGGGAAGCTTAGATATTTTTGAGTTCGTTTCTTGTAGACATATGATATCGGGTTGTTTTTCTGTCACTAGTTGTTGGATTCTTTCAATACGGGGAAAGAACCCATCGCAGTTCCATTGGATTAAATTGAAGGTGAATCTTGAGTTGAAGGGGTAAGGGGCAACTGAGATGGTTGTTCTGGCTGTTGGGAGATAAGGATTTTGGTTTCATCATCGGTTAGGAGTTCAGATGAGACGCTGATATTATCAGAGTCATCTGAGTTTAGCTGTCTTTTGATTTTCTTTTGAAGTCTCGTAAGTCGATTTTTAAGGGATCTTTCCTTAGTTTCTGAATGGAGAACTGTTATGTCTTGTAAAAGTCCTTCAATATTTGACGTAAAAACAAAAGCTTCATTAAGTGGACTAGGATTACCATGTGTATTTTCTAGGAAAGCAATAAACTGAGTCTCGGTCAAAGTTAAACCAGATGGATTATTTTTATAAATGGCCGCTACGGATTGTAGTGAACTAGCTGTTAGATTATGTTCCTCTGATTTTGTAGTTTTTGCTTTTTTCTTGTGAGGTTTGGAGATAGTGTTTGTGTTTGTGGATAACGGAGGAAGCATTTGGTTAGACGCTGGTTCGGGTGTACTTGCTGAAGATAATAGAGAAGGAATATCAGAATTGCTGTCTGTTGATATAGCTCTTTTTTGTCCTTGTGTGGGTGGAATTGATGGGTGTATAGTTTCAGTATCTATTTCAGTGTGGGTTTCTGTGCAATTTAAAGTAGTTAGGTCTGATTGAACAGGAGTGTTTACGTCAGAAATTATATCAGTAATTTCAGATGTAGAGGGCTCTAGATGGGGTAGTTCAGTTTGAGAAAAAGTAGTTGGATTATTGGTACATGAGTCAGCGGTATGTCCGACCTCTTTACATAAAAAACAATGCAATTTATCCGTAGAAATAAATATTCTATAAGGTGTGTTTTCGTATGTAATAACGAAGTTTCTATCTATTGAAAAGTTCTCTTTATCGGGGATAATATACGTTACTCTTCGGAAGCTCATTATGTGTGCATAACCTTCTCCGAGTGCACCACATTTCACAAATGACACAGGAGAGACCAGCTGTAATCCAATATCTTTAAGGGCTTTCTCAATTATGGAATGTGGAATTGAAGGAGATACGTTAGATATAAGAAGGCGTTTAGCTGGGGTGATAAGTCTTCTGATGGGAACTACTGTAGAGTTGATAGAGATATTTTGATGTGTTTTTAGAAGGTTATCGACAACTGTAGGCGAGGAAAGATAAATACAGATGCGGTTATTTGGAATACGTGATGCAAAGGTAATGTTTTTTGGGATAACAATGTCCCCTATAGCTTTAACATAGTCAAATAAAACAGTATTTGGAATAGCGTGCATTAAAATGGCTTGCTCCTTACGTGGGAAAGTAGGAGGTGGAGGTTTGGATAAAGTAGCAGCGACATATGATTTTGTGGGGAGGACTTGTGGAGTTGTGAGGTTTTGATTTGAGTTCATTTTTGTGAGTGTTCCTGGATACCAAAAACACTTCACTTAATTTTTAGTATTGCAACAGTCGTCCTATTAGGACACTGTGAATAAAATAATAGGAATATAACAGTTACCTGTATCTGCAGTTTTACTTCAGTTGAATATAATAATATTATAGTCCAATAATAATTGCTTTTTCCATAACACACAAAATAATTCGAATTATCACATCACAAGGTAATGTTTACTCGTTGGCTACATCAATGGGAATCTTGAATACTAATTAATTGTAATATAATTATTAAATACTGTTTAATATACACACAATTATTAAAAATTAATAGGAGAACTTTTAATTATCAAGTTTAACTTTGACAGTTATTTGACAGATCTAATTGCAATAATTAATTTTTAGAAATTAAACCATAGTACTTATTTACTTAAGTAAAAATAATAATTTATTTATAACTTAAAGCTTTAACTCAAAACCTTAATTAATTTTGATAATAGCAAATCCCACATTATTAAAGCAAGAATATAATTATTTTGGGGATATTAGGTACATACCCTCAGATGCCAACAACCTTGAATGGTAAATAAACAAGGGTTGGATAATGTTAAATATCCTAAGTCACAAACGAATTTTTATTTAGAAGCACTTTCACTGCGTACGAAGTTGCCAGACTATTTAATTTTCTGAAAATAATAATTCACGTATATATAGAAAACAATGTATTTTTTTTAAACGGTTAACTTTAGAAAAAAATGTTATAGAACTGTTTGGTACTAAATTGTATATTATATCCATGCCTTAGAGGAACGCACTATTTTCGGGGACACTATGTACAATATCATTTTTATGTTTTATCTATAGCTCTTTGGTTAATGCTTCTTTATATTAAATAGCAACTCTTGTTGCTATCTCTTATTATACGCTTATACTATTTCTTCATAAACGAATTGAGTTAAACTATATTTTAATAAGAATGAATTTCAATGTGATATATAACAAAAAACAAAATAAAACATCGTCAATCAAAAAGCAAAATGTAATATATCACTAAAAAGTAACCAACAGGTTGTCTTCATTTTTTATTTTAGAAATCCCAATTATGATTACAGATAAGCAACAAAATGTGTTTTCTTAATTATTTCCTTTATTTTGTCACGTCACTGTGTCCACGCTGATCAAACACCGGGATGACAATCAATCTAGTCGTCGCCTTGTTGAACTCCCGGCAAGGGCAAGTGACTCCACAATAAATCATAACTTTTAATTACATGACCTTCTCATATTTCATTAGCTAATGGAGGTAATAGAATGGATAAACTTTTCATTTTGCGACGACTCATTTGTCGACACTGTTACTTTACTCAACACAAACTTTTTTCAAGCCCGCAGCCCTTCGGTTTTTATAACACGTTGTTTTTTTGTGAGTAGTTGTATATTTAGACACAGACTAGAGTGTTATAAGTAATTAGTTAACATTAGACTGGTTTTACATTTCAGATCCAATACTAACATATGTCCCTAAAATTTTCGAAAAAAATAAATTTGTATTTTCTAATTGTAAATTAAGTTTATTTTATTAACTAAATACAGAAAAACAATCAGAGACAGAGACAAACAATATCAGAGTTCCGTGATCTTCGATGGCACGTAAATTTGGTCTTGCAGGTGTCATAAGCCTTTGGACTGTTTTGTGAAATTCTTCGCCTAGCTGATTTTCATTTTGGACTTCCCAGCCATTACTATACACCATTTAACTCAAAACAGCCCAAAAATTTTCTATAGACCTCGCCTGAGGCACATTTGGAGGGTTGTCGCGCTTGGGAATAAAATTTATATTTTGAGCAGTTAACCAATCTGTTTTTTCAAGAAGACGCATTTCCTGGCTTTAAAATTTACGAAAGTGGTATAACACGACTACCACTGAACTGTTCTGCGCTGCAATAAACAAAGTAAAAATAGCCGTGATGATTGCCAACATCCAGAACGGATAGGCACTTTAAGAAGAAGAAACCAATCTGTCGTTCTCCTGGCATAATGGCATGATGCTAGGTCAGGCCAAAATATGATTTCACCATTGGGGTGATAAGTATTTATAAATTGAACAAGCATTGTAATACACCTGTCAACGTAATTGTCAACATTGAGAGCTTTACCGCGAACACGCCCAACAAACGGCTGTGAAACACCAGCTTCTAAGACCATACCAAAATTTTATTGACAAATTTTACTTTTACCTTAAACCTAACTTTGTCCGGTGCATCTTGTATATTGCGTGTATAGAATCCATCGTTGTCCTTCATGCCGGAATTGGATAAAGTAAAATACTTTTCATCATCAATAATGAGAATTTTATTAGGAAAATGAATACGTCTGAATACACGGCAACATCAGGAATTGTTTCTAACTAGGCTGGTGTGTACTTAGGAGCTTTTTTTTTATATCGTTTTAAATTATTTCTAGAAATTGTTTTACTTACAGTTATTCGTGAAACATTATATCTTTGGCCAACATTTCGCAAAGACTTTCCTAATCGGTTCTTCATACTCTGAATTAATCTCTGTTCCCGAGCAGGGATTTAAAACCTTCTTGGTCTTTCACTTTTAAGCAAATTAAGGTATGGTATACTATTTTCGCACTCTTTAATTTTTTGGTAAATCGTTGACACAGAAATATTTTGAGCACTAAAAATTCTTACAATATCGAGTTTTGGTACATGTTACAACTAAACGATAAATACTTTGATGAATATTAAGTTTGTACGACATCTTAGCGAACCGTATTTATCAAAATTGACATTGTTTATATCGTTTAAGGTGTTTACTAACTTTGGTTTCTAATGGCAACTTGATCGAATGCTTCCCATCAATAATACTTTTAAATATAAAATTTTCTCAAAACTGCTCTCCTAATAATTTTATTTTTTTTTGTACTTGTAACAATTTCAATCTAGCTCCAATATAGGTGTCAGTTTTTGCAGTAATCTCAGTAGCCTGTGTGGGCTGATCTGAAGGATAGTTCATTTAGTGTAATTCAGTTTATAAATGGGCAGTCACTTGTGATATAACTAGGACGACTGCTTATGCATTTTTTGCATATTATATAATAATTATCAGTAACTGTTTTCTTCGAGGTATTTTTGTTGGATTTAGGCACATTTACTAAATAAGCTGCTCCAAGGTCGGTCTTCTAAATCATTAATTTCCATGTAATACATCTTATTACTTGGACGAGCATCCATTGTTCCGGTTATTATTGTAACTTTAAAAAAATACCTAACTGTAATATCCACTTGTGTACAAAATAACCGACTCAAAATTCATTGAAAAGCCTCTATAATATTGCTCTGATGACTTTTTATTGTAAAATAAACGACAAAAAGACTCAAAATTATTTTACGAGAGTATATCTCCTTTTTAAATCTAAAATATGTAAATTTTAAGATATTTAGTGTACAATCATTAAACCCGTTATAGAGTTTTAAAAAAGTTTGGTTTTGGGTAAATCGGATCTATTAAATATAAAGATTGCAATACGTAAAGAGGGGGTTAGAACTTGATTCATTAAAATAGACACGTACCGACTTGTTTTAGTTAACATCGTCGTAACATCAATTTCCATATCAAACCACTACTACATCAGTCCTTTTTACGAAGTTTTCAAGTGCATTACAAATGGATACCACATTCTTCAAAGCAGCTCAAGCAGAAGCATTATTGAGAGAAGGCCTGAGCCAGAGAGCAGTGGCGAATCGACCAAATTTAAGCCAATCAACTGTGTCCCAAGTCTACTGTCGATACCAAAATGCTGGTGATTATGTTCGCCGACAAGGAAGAGGTTGTAAACAAATAACAACAGAGGGAGATGATCGATATCTTGTATCAAAATACCTGAGAAATCAACAGTTGGCTGCTGATAATCTCAAAGAATAGCTTAGAGAGGTCCAAGGTGTACTAACGAGCATTTGGACAGTCACAAGAAAACTGAAGGCAGCCAACACCAGCAGCTGACACCAAAAAGACAGCTACTGGTCCCCAAGATAACTGTAGCTCAGAAACGAAAGGCGATTATAATTTGCTCACGAACATCTGGATTGGAACTAGTAAAAATGGAGTCAGGTATTATTCTCCGACGAAAGTAGGATCTGCCTACATGGCAACTACATGAGGCGTGGAATCTATAGGAGGCCAGAAGAGCGATTTGCTCAATATTGAATATTGTATCCGAGAAACTGTGTCATATGGAGGCAGTTCTTGTATGTTTTGGGCAGATATTTTCATGCATGGGAAAACCGAGTTGGTTTTCGTGCTTGGTGGAGAATGTGGCAGAGGTTTAACGGCGAACCGTTACATCTGAGACATTTGTATACTCGGTTGATGAAAACGGATGATGACTGTATCTGCATCTGAATCTGATGCAGATATAGTCATCATCCGTTCTGCTGCATTCTAAGCCTATTATTCTGTAACTATCGAAGCAGATTACATTGACGTTCTTGTTTTGTTCACGGCATTAGGAAGGGAGCAGTCCAATGTTGTATGTCCAAAGTGTCCAATTTTTTTAAACCTTCAAAAGAGTTTAAGTAGAGTCCTATTATACTGTCCTTTAAGTTTTATATATGGCGACGTCATTTCAGAGAATTTGCTGTTTGTCCATGCTTTGTCAGAATGCGACACAACATTAGTAGCTTATAAGATCGGCAAACTTAAATTTATCCAAAATGTACAGAAACATTATTTCGCAGTTAAAATTAGACGTTTCAGCTAAAGTATTAATTAAACTTATAGATAACAGAGAGAAGAGAGAGGATAAGAGAGAAAACAAAAGTGAGGGATGTTAGACAAGAAGTTGCAAAATTGAAATGGAGATTTGCAGGACACAATATAAGACAAAAAGAAGACCGATGGAACAAAATTCTTATAAGTTGGAGACCGTGGGAATATAAACGAATCAAAGGAAGGCCCCAAATGAGATGGGCAGATGATATCAAGAAGCACGTGGGCTCTAGGTGGATGACTATAGCGACAGATAGAGAAGAATGGAAAAGGGTTGGGGAGGCCTATGTCCAAAGATGGACCGAAGAAGGCTAATTAGATAGATAGATAGATAACAGCCATTACTTACTAATAAAATGGGTAAAAATTACAATCATCATATCTGACAACGCTATACATATGAGAAGAGTGGTGGTAAAAAGTAGTGAATCTTGATTATCCACTGCTATATATAATAGTATATTAGATATACCAGTTTAATTAAGAAAACGAAAAAAAAATGTTTTTTAACAGTTTTGCACAAATCTGTTTTGTTTTCATAACCGCTTAATAATTCTCACACTCGGCAATCTTTTATGTCAATAACTGATAGAGATATGAAATTTTCTCTTTCAATTGCTGAAGTTGGGTATACTCATATCACTTTTTAAAAGAACATTTGACAACCAGTGTACCTTTTGCAACATAAAAAAGTGTATTGGATCTGTATCCCATTTAAAATTTAAGCTGAAAAAAACAGAGAAGGACTCTGAGATAGCGCG
>NW_027312400.1:0-30712 GCF_040954645.1 Diabrotica undecimpunctata | reverse complement strand
ACGCGCTATCTCAGAGTATGTATTTATCAGCAATCTCTTGAGGACTACTCTCTACTTTTATTGAATTTACACTTTTTAATTGACCATTAATTTCACTAACAATTTGCCACATGCATTTATTTTTGTTGGCAGCTTCAGACATCCTGTTTTCATATAGCTTTGATCGTTTTGTTATTAGTTTCTTATTATATTCTTTTTTTATCTGTCTATAGGAATCATAGAATTTATGGTTAACTCTGCTCATTGTAAACAAGATGTCTAAACGAGTCTTACATTCTATTATCTCTGGATCATCTCTTTTATTAAGGCCTTTTTTACGTTGCCTAGAATCTAACTTTTTAAAAGGAAAGCACTGATTGAATATATACAGAAACTGATTTAAGAAAGTATTCCATTGATCATTTACACATTTGTAACTTAAATTAAGCCAGTCATGATTATGTAATTTACTTATAAAGGTTTCTATATTATTTGTACTAAAATGTCTTTTCATTTCAAGAGTATTCGTTTCTGCTTCCTCTACCTGAAAAGTTAATTTTTGGGCAGAATGATCAGAGATTCCAGCATGCAAGACTTCTACTGACACATATGATTGCATATTTGTTAGTATGTTATCTATACAAGTTTTAGATGTGGCAGTTACTCTAGTGTAGTCTTCAATTACATGACAAATATTATATGAGTTAATTAACATACATATCTTATGAGTCCCAATTTTTCTTTTTCTATAAAAACTGTAGATATTAAAACTTGTCCATTATTTGAAAACAGATATTTGGTATAATATTTCCAGATACCTAGTCAATACATAATAAGACAATCTTTAATTTTAATATTTTTGATCCTTCTCGTCTGCTAAAGCAACCAGTAAGATCAAATCTTCCTGCGATTTTGAAGAATCCATTCCAGACTATGCTGCAGTCTCCGGTTCAATGTGATCAATGAGACAAAACACGTCGTCGTCACAGCGACTAATCGCAGTAATGTGTTCATGACATTAAAAAACGCTGTCGCTTATATTGCGAGATAAATCGTGTCGTTGACGCACCGATTAAATCGCAGCAATCTGTTTATTTTTTCAGTGTTTAGTTTTTAAAGAATAATGGCCAATTTAAAAGATAAAAAGAAACCTCTAACCCAGCAGGACTTACGAGGAGATTGCTGAACACTTTTTTGACAGTTATGACATTTCTGACGCCAAAACTATTATTACTGATCATGATACCGATAGTTATTCTGAACTTAGTGATACTGCGAGAAATGATCAAATACTGGCCAGTGATTTGAGTAGTGAGGACGAAAATGTTGATAATGAAGACGGAACTAAGAGAAATTACTATTTGGAAGAAATAGGAAAAAATGGTCGAAAATAGCTCCTGCCTCAAGCCCTACCCGTGCATCAGATATATTGTCAGATCTAACAGGGCTTTCTGGGCTAGCACGAATACTCGATGACACAATTATTGACCAGATTGAGAAGACAAACGAAAAGATTCCAGGATTACGAACCAAGATGTAAAAGTACTTGTAAACAACAAAATCATGGGACACGTACTGGAAACTTGGAAATCAAATTGTCGAGTAACAGGAAAATGAAAAGTACAAAAACAGGTAGATAAAACAGACACAGGTCTAAATAAAGCTCTAAATAAAACAGTGTTATCATAAAGCTATTTTTCAAAACAGTACTCATTTTTGATGTAATAGACCCAGCATTCCACAAATTTGAGGTTAAAAGATACGGAATTTACAAAATAAGCATAGACATGTAAATTTATGCGAATTCTACAGGTCAAAAAAGTTGGTTCGGTCTTAATCCGTTGTCGAATAACTTGATGGTCCATTGTGAAGTATATATACATCGGTTTAGAACGTCTTTCGACGTTGTCCGATACCTAAACACCATCTCTTCCTATCTTCGCAGTCGTTTGTTGTTAAATTTCTTTCGCTCATGGACTTGTTTACGCCGTGTTGCCATTCTAATCTGGGTCTTCCTCTTTTCCGTCCACCTATCGGTTGCCATTCTACTACTTTTTTGGGGAGTCTTTTTGCTGGCATCCGTTGAACATGCCCATACCATCTTAATTGTTTCTTCTCTATATCTTGAGTTATATTTCCTTCTATTCCCATACGTTGTTTTATTACATCATTTCTGATTCGGTCTCGTCTGGAAATACCTAAAGATCTTCTCATTGCATTCATCTCTACTGCTTCTATTCGCTTTTTGTTCTTTTCACTAATTCTCCATGTTTCAGGGCCATAAAGAAGAGTAGTTTTAATCATGGTCTCATATATATTAAATTTTCTTCCTTTCGTTATCTCTTTACTCCACAGTATACCATTGAGACATCCTAAGACTTTCTTTGCTTGAGTGATTCGTTTTTCTATTTCCCGTTTATCAGTTCCTGTATTGTCAAAGGCAACACCCAAGTAGTCATAGCTCTGACAGCAGGAAATATGTTGTCCATTCTTCTATCAGTTTTCTAAGCATGTACTGCATGTCTTCCTTGTCGGCCGCTAGCACTACCTGGTCATCAGCAAACTGGAGTGTATATATACATTCATAAGCTCTATACCCATCCTATGCACCTTTCTTTTCCATGTTTCCAATGCCGCTGCAACATATATCTTGAATAAGGTTGGTGAGATACAGCATCCCTGTCGCAAGCCTTTTGTAACCAGGAATTCTTCCGTTAGATATTTTCCTGTTTTTATCTGTGCCTTTGAGTCTCTATATAGTTCTTGTACAGCATTTATCAATGTGTGGTTGATGTTAGATCTTTTCAACGTTGTCCACAGTTTTTTTAAGGGGATGTTGTCATATGCTTTTTGCATGTCTACAAAAGTAATATGAGTTTCTAGATTCTTAGCCGATCTTTTTTCTATTATTTGTTTAAGACAAAATACGTTATCGGTGCACGATCTTCCTGCACGGAACCCGCTTTGTTCTTCCTCTTCATTGTGCTTATATTCTTCCTCGATCATATTTCTCAAAATTCGTCCATACAGTCTGCTCAGGGTGCTGGTTACCGATATGCCTCTATAATTATTACAATTCCTTTTGTCCCCCTTTTTGTGTATTGAAGACATGTATGCCGTTCTCCATTGTTCTGGTACTGGGTGTCCATTTAGACACTGATTGATCACATAAGTTAATTTTTTAAATAGTTTATGAGTTCCATTCTTAAGCATTTCAGCATAGATTCCCTCAGGTCCAGCGGATTTACCATTCTTTAGGGTCATTACAGCTTTCCTTACTGTTTCGATGTCTACCCTCGCTTCCTCTCCTTGTATATGTACTGACTGTTGGGGAGTTCGCTAGGTATTCTTGTCTTGTCTCTGTCAGCAAGCTTTCATAGTGATCTTTCCATTATTTCTTGGTTTTATGGTGTGTATGTGTGCTTTGTCTTTTCCTGTATTTTTTACTGATTGTATAAAATTTCATACCTCTGTACATTGCTTCCCTCCGATGTATGTATGGATTTCTTGACATTTCTGATCCCATGTTTTATTCTTTTCATGTTTTATCATTTTTCGTAGTTGTCTATCGGTTTCTTTGTAAGCTTGATGGTCTTCAGTATTTTTTGTATTTAGCCATTTTAGATGCTGTTCTTTTTTCTGTTTTACCATATATTCGATTTCTTCGTTCCACCATATTTTGTTACTAATTTTGTTTTGCTGTGTCCCGAGTGTCTCCTTAGAGGCGTGGTGTAAACTAGCATTAATATTCTCGTAAATATCTGAAAATGTTTGTCTCTCTATTTCTCGTAGTTTTTCATCCAGTCGTTGGTATAGCTGTTTAGTACTATCATTTATAAAACTATTGAAGTTGTACTTCGGAGTGTCCACTGTCTGCAAGTCTTGCTTGTCTTCTAGGTTTTGGTCTCCGTGTATTATCTTAAGTGGGAACAAAATTTTCGCTCTTACTAAGTAGTGATCGGATCCACATGTTATTCCTTTCGCTATCCATTGTGAAGTGTTATTGGTAAAAGATATAAAGGTTATTAAGGTATAAAGGGTACAAAATAAAATAACATTTAAAAAAATCTTACTTTATAGTACCAAAAGATAACATCAAAGGAAAATAATTTAATGTACAAAATTTGATTACTTTTAACATCACATTTCATTATCTTCACCCTTAAAAATTCTATTAGACAATATAAACATAACTGATGCTTAGCCATACTTTGGTTAAAACAGTACTAAAGTTAGGAAATCGTCTTCATTATCCTCAAAACAGCCTCGATTTTTAAACCACCTTTCATCAAATTCTGTAACATTTCTAAATATTGTTGGTTCTCTACGTTATAGTTCCATGGAAAATCGAAGAAAACCACATAAGAACACAACTTTTTCATTAGTAAACTATCTAGATCATCTTCAAATTTATCCCCTCTTACAAACCTTTGTAATAAAGGTTTCAAATCGGATTCCCATTTGTCGAATACCTCAAGAAATTCTTGACGAAACGAGAGAATTATCTCTTTAGATAGTAAGTGATTACATCTGCTTTTCATAATATGGCTTTGGATGATTTTGAACTGCCAAATGTTCATCGGGAATGGATTCTGTTCAAGATCTGAAATTATCTGAAACAAAAAGATTGGTATATAGAAAACTACAAATTGCAGATTTAAAAAAATAAAAAATTATTAATTTAAATTAAACAGATTCCCTTTTTTTCATACCCCAAAATATTACGAGGGCAATCCGATAAGGGCCGCCGCTACCATGTGAGCCAAGTGTGCATCGCACACGGGCGGCCAACAATAGGGTCGGCCAAAAGCAGTCCACTGATAATAATACTTTTTTAAAACGAAAATAAATTCAAATAATTAAATAGTAACGATTCAGATAATTCTGTGAACTCTAATATTCCAAACAATAATAATTATTCAGTACGTGATAATACTCAAATGCATTTCATTTATCATGTATACTTCTTTTTTTCATCCTAATCTAAAAAAAATGTCAGAAAATATTATTTATTGTATGAACTGCCGCCCTTTTGCAGGTACAGTCATAAAGCAGTTTCGGGAATACTTTTTAATTCAAAGCGGCTGGCGGCTTTCGGACTTCAGTTATTTGAGATTTCACACGTAGATACTTTACAAGAATTTAGGCAAGTGGTTGTAAAGTTTCTGTTATAATATTGTTCCTATGGTTATGTTTATAGATGGGTTATTATGTGTTATGTTCAGTCTTAGTTGAGAATTCGATGAATTTAGACACGATTTTTGATAAACGATTTTGTTTGTAAAATATAGTAGTGTACCCGTTTCTTTTGCACAGTAGGTACTGTATTTCGAAGTAACGTATTTATTCGTATACGCGTTACGGCTATCTATTATTTGGAGAAACATTATTTGGACAACTTATTTGAAGTGTTTTTGGATGTATTTTGTTAAATTCCGCCCCGGCTAAAATATAGAATACTCGGATATAAATTTAGGACCTTCAACTTCAAGCGAAGTCCAAACCATGGAAAAAGGTACGAAACAATTGAATATTCCTGCGGATAGAGACCGAAGATTTGATGACAATAATAGCGATAGTGTGAGTGGTGATTCTGAAACGCCTGAAGCTGAAACCACCAACCAAGACAGAACAATTAATGTTCCAGTTAATCTGGATTGCAGTGTAGGAAGCTCCAGCATATACTTGGGTTCAGATGATCCCGGAAAATGGCCTGCAAATATGAATCCAAGTGAAGTTCAATTTGTTGTTGAAAATTTTCCTCAGCAAATTACAAAAATTAACTTCCCCAGAGATAAAAATAATAGGAAATTTTCAGAAACTTATTATTATTGCACATTACCTAATCAAGACCAAATTCATCGCCCGTGGTTACTTTACTCATTATCACTAAATAATGTTTTTTGTGCACCTGTAAACTGTTTTGTTGTGATGAAAGCAGCCGACAATTACTTAGTGGAATTAATGGGGTAAGTGTTGCAAACTGTTAAAAGAATTACAAAATGATAACACAAGGGATATGAATACTAGGACTTTGGCAAAATCCCTTAAAAATAAGATTTGGAAATTCAAATTCATGTGTTCTGTTGTAGTGTGGTAAGATATTTAAAGTAAAATAAATGTGGTTAGCAAAATCCTTCAAAGTCCAAAATTTGACATAAAATTTTCACTTGATGCACTTGATAATTTAAAAAAATATTTCGTAACCAAACGTTCTGATGAACATTTTCAAAATTTTGTAATCGAATCCAGAGAGATATCTACAAAAGCTAACATAGAAGAAGATTTCCCTAGCTCCTCTACCGAACGAATTAGAAAAAGAAAAGTGCATTTTAAGTATGAAGGAGCTAACCTATATTATCTCCGGAATTGTCATTTAAAATAAATTTTTATTTTAAGATTTTGGATGCTGCCATAACAGCAATTGAAGAACGGTTCCAATTACTTCAACAGCACACAGACATTTTTAAATAGTATAATATATGGTATAAGCAAAGTTAAAAACGATGATGAACTTAAAACCAATTGTGAGAAAGTGAATCAAGCCCTTACAGACATAAACAGCTCAGAGACTGACATTAGTGCAACCGATTTATATGAAGAAATTAAAACTATTCAACCATTTTTTTCCGCAGAAAAAAGTCCTAGTGATATTCTTGAATATATTTACGAAAATAATCTTGTATCAACATTTCCCAACTTAACTATAATAGGACGTATATTCCTAAATCTACCTGTTACTGTAGCTACGGATGAGCGGTCGTTTTTAAAACTTAAGATTATTAAAAACTATTTGCGATCCTCAATGAAGCAAGATAGACTTTTTGCTTTAGCAATATTATCTATAGAACATGAAGTGTGTGCGACATTGGACATTACAGATATTGTCAAAAAGTTTTCTGAGACGAAAGCCCGAAAAGTGCGTTTCTAGTTTTTTATGTGTTTATGTTTCTATTCACGATTTATTTTAATTAAATGGACGTTTAAATTAGGATATTAGGATATACACATTCTGGACGTTGGATCATGGTTATTAAATTAGGATAAAGGACGTATATACATTAGGATAATATATGGACGTTGGATCATGGAGATTAGTCTAAATGTTCAAGTAAGTATTTATCTATTTACAAATTATTATTGTTATATTATGCATCTTCTGCACATTTCTTTGAATAATAGTATGTATGTCTAAAGTGTTGGAAGGGGGGCGGCCAATACCTTAGCGGCGGCCCTGACTTAGTATATAAAAGAAAAACCCTTTTTTCAAATACAATAGTTGGTATAGATTCAGATATTAGATATAGTAGGAATTTATTAACCACATACAGCATTATCTTTTACAGTGTGTAGTTGCCTTTTTCATTATACATGGTGCTATCAACATTGGCATTAAACCGGCATCCTAAATTTTCGCCTAATTCCTTTTATTTTCAAGTGGGTCACCCTATATAGGTTTCATTATTTTAGAAAAATACGTTATTCACTATCGATCTGTATAAGTATTACCTATACCTATCTCTTGCAGTTTTCAAATAAATTAACTTTATACATTTTTGTCACTAGCTTATTAATGTAATAAATGTTCACAATGTTACCCATCAAAATCCAATCATTTATGAAATCTTTTAATAAGATTTTCATTAGTAGCTCCTGATATTGATTCTCCATCTATTTCGTTAAGAACTTGAAAGAATTTATTTAATATAGCTTCCTCAGTAGTGACAGGTTCAAAGAACACCTTATTTTTAACTTAATTTAATAGACAATTATAGATAATAATTTTTAACTTATCCCCAAATATAGTAATCTAACAGTGACAACGGGATCTTGGTAACCAGAGGTAACGGATCTTTATTAGCTATCCGTCTATCGCTAAATATTTCATCAAGCAATGTGCTGACTCCTTCAATATTGTGAGCCGGTGCTCCATTTTGTTGACACCAAGCCTCGTTAGCCTTATTATTATGTAAAGTGTGCAGTGCTGGTACAATTACTTGCTGTAAAATGTTGCAGTAACGCTCTCCGTTAAATTTTCGTCATAAATCATGAGAGCGACTATCTTATTATTTTTCACAGCACAAAAAACATCGAACGAAAAGAATGCTTGGAATTTACTATCTCAAGTGAGCTGAGGATTTTCGTCACTCCAGAAGTGAATGTTATGGCGGTTAAACATACCATTTTTTGTAAACTTCAATTCATCACACCAAATATTTTTTTTGTAAAATCTTGATCTTGGCATTTCATTAAAACCCATTCGCAAAATTCTACACGTCTTACATAATCTCCAGGATGTAATTGTTGAGCTAGTGTATACGAATACTAATTTCCACAACAAACCAGAAACTTTTTGACTGTTAACAATTTGACATCTATCAAATTGTTAATTTCTCATAGTCTACTTTATGTTTGTTTATTAAACTAAGCAGAAAAAGGGAATTTATTGATGAAAAACATGGCTAGTTGTTAAAGTACCTAACTTTTTTAGCGTTCAACATAAGTGAATGAATCAAAAAACAAAATTTTAAGAAAACTTGAGGTTATAGTTGGGTTTTAATTTCAATATTTTATAAATGCTAGAATATTCCTCAATGTGTTGCGAACTTTGATAAAAAAAATAGTCTGATTGGTATTGTTAAAAAATAAGGCGTAATAATCAGAATTACTTACCTTAACTAAGGCAATACATATAACTATCACAATTAGCTTATCCTTCACTACAGCATCATAAGTTATCTTCGAGAGAGCTTGTCTTAGTCTAGCTTCCACTGCGCTTGATTCGGTAGATTTGTCAGTCGTTAGAAAATGTTTGCAAAACAATTTGATCGATTTATCTGACGTAAACCAAGTAATAGTAGAAGTAGGCGACGGGTCCCACGGGGTGACCATAGAATGTGTCAGTGTACGCGCCAGTTGACTGCGATATCCAAATTTGTCCAGAATGTAGCTTAGACAGCCAGCACGTTGTTTAACTTCTATGCAGCCTGTGGTAGAAACAATTTTTCTGAAATTAGAAGAATTATGTAAATGAGTAAATTCGTATATCGAAATCCCGATTCACAATAAAATTCAAAGTGAAAACCTTTGGAACAACTTTTTTTAAGTTATATATTTAAGTTAAGAGATTCGTCAAGCGAATGATTTCAGTGAAAGAAAAGATTAAAGAAAATAGGATATCCGATTAGCTCGAATAGTAGAGTATTTTACTATCATACGAGAAGACCTATTTCGATTCCTATCACCAACGAAAGCAGTGAAATATTGTTAAAATGTCGAAAATTCGATTAACACTGACCCTATTATCTTCTTTGTCTGTCATATGTTCAATAATATATATATATATATATATATATATATATATATATATATATATATATATATATATATATATATATATATATATATATATATATATATATATATAATGAACCAGAAGTATTTGCTGACAACGTAACGTTAAATAGTGGGTTTGCAGCAATAAAAAATGAAACGAGTACTCTTTTAAATTTTTATTCTAAGCTTTCGGACATTGGTTATGTCCTTCATCAGGGAGCTACAAATGTGATGAATAAATTGTTGGCGTTGGTATAATTAATTAAAAAATGTTTCTACTTACAAACTTAATGAGGTTGTATCAACGAAGATGTATTAAAATGTTGATAAAATTTATCATAGTCTCCCATCTTTTTTCAATATTTAAAACTACTTTTATGTTTAAAAAAATTACTATACATCCAAAAACACTTAATTATTCTAAATAAATACATGACATTATTTTGACAAAATTCTTTTAAATGTCAATTGATAAATTATTGTCTGTGTTAAATAAATAAATGCAATAATAATACAAACAATAATTTATCAATTGACATTTAAAAGAATTTTGTGAAAATAATGTCATGTATTTATTTAGAATAATTAAGTGTTTTTGGATGTATAGTAATTTTTTTAAATTTTTAAACATAAAAATAGCTTTTATATATTGAAAAAAGATGAGAGACTATGATAAATTTTATCAACATTATAATACATCTTCGTTGATACAACCTCATTAAGTTTGTAAGTAGAAACATTTTTTAATTAATTATACCAACGCCAACAATTTATTCATCACATTTGTAGCTCCCTGATGAAGTACATAACCAATGTCCGAAAGCTTGGAATAAAAATTTAAAAGAGTACTCGTTTCATTTTTTATTGCTGCAAACCCACTATTTAACGTTTACTTTATATATATATATATATATATATATATATATATATATATATATATATATATATATATATATATATACTCTGCTCTCTGCTAAGAGCAGATTATTTTTGTTATAAAAGATGCAAAAATTCTTTAATAAATGATATTTGTAATGTAGGAGAAACATATCACTACTTACTCTAATAAAGTCCAGTTTTTGCCCCTCTCGAACACCACTGGCCAGTATCTTTCGTCGTGGACTTCAACTTTTGTTAATGTATTTAAATCAGGTATAATTCCAGGTCCCTAAAATACAGTTATTATTAACGTTCTACATCTTCAAACAAAAGTATTCCTGTATCAACTTAAGCCGACAATTATTCATTTTGTACAGCTGGTTCCTAAAAAAAAACTGATACGACTCTTGGTAAGATTTGATTATTTTGAGCAGTGTATTTGATTGGTCTGACATTATATTATATTTATTATGACAGACAAATAATAAAATAAACAAACAAACAACAAACATTTGATTACATATGTTACTTAATTCATAAATTGTAATAATTATTAAGGTCTAAATTTTGATATTATTTTGAATTCCTGCATTTTATAAAGAGTATGTAAATGATAGTTTTTACATAAAATAGGGTTGTTGTTATTATTTTTATTATTATAAGGAATAAAACAAACGACTTTACAAAATATATAAAAGCACAAATTATAACCAAATTAAAAGATAATAAAAGATATCAGAGGCAGCAAAACATTTTAACATAAGCAGAACCACAGTTTTTCTATTAATAAAAAAAATGAGGAAACAAGAAACTCTTCAGAGAAAGCGAGGGTCTGGAAGACTAAAACTATACTAAATTTAGGTATGTAAAAATAAAATTAATATTTTGTAATATCTCCATCAGCGAGCCTGCGTAGCGCAAGCGGTAGGATGCTTGCCTCGCATGCCGGTGGTCCGGAGTTCGAATCCTACCGCCGGCAAGAATAACTAGACATTTTTAAAAATGTCTATAGGCCCCAGGTCGACTCAGCCTGAATAAAATGAGTACCTTGGGTAAAACCAGGGGTACTAATAATCGGTCCATCTGAGTGATAACTACTATGAAATTGCCTTCTTCAGAGAGCTCTTCCCAAACCTGTTGTATACCATGCCACAGCTCTTCAGCATTTTGAAGTATAAAATTACGCCGATACAACCGTTTTATAATAACTCCACACACATTCTCGATTGGGATTAAATCTGGACTGTAGCTAGGCCATGGTAAGGTTTCGATGTTGTTATTCTGCAGCCACTGATTTATTATATTTGCAGTGTGAACAGGACAATTATCTTGGAGGATAAAATTATTTTCTGGATACAACTGTTCTACATTGGGAAACATGATGTTTTCTAGAATATTTAGATAAGTCTGCCCAACAAATCTGCCATCAATACGCTATACCATATTCCTCTAGATGAAATCCATCCCCATACACTGGCGCTAAAATGACGAGCTGCTCGATATCTATCAACATATACAGGATTAAATCTAAAAATTATCTGGCCTATACATCCCAATGTTGCCCTTTTTAGAAGATTGAAAAAATTTCTCATCTGTAAATATTACCGTCTCCCAAAAATCTTGATTTTGTAGCTGATGTTTGAAGCAAATATAAGTCTTGATTCATTCTGTTGTGGTGTAAGAGCTTATTTTTTTTTGCAGTTCAGTACCTAAGACGCGATGTTTTAATTCTGCGCCAAGTTGTTATCTTTCTTCCCGGAAACTGTGACATAATTCTTGCAGTTTTTGCATCTTCAAAAGGATTCTCTTCTAATCTCTCCAAAAGCGTACGATCTTCATGAGCGGTAGATATTTTTGGTCTTCCAGAACCTTGTTTTCTTTCGAGAGTTTCTTGATCTCTCTTACAATTCTTGATTTTAGTTCTTTGCTAGTATGTGGAGCCATCTTTTAAAGTTGAACAGAATAAGTTATCTGACAAATTTTAAGATTTGGCATAAGATTAAGTATTTATCCTTCAAAATACACTGCTCAATTTGCTACAAAACGCGCTAAGAGTCGTATCAATTTTTTAGGAACCAGCTGTACATTATTTTTATAGCGAGAGGTATTTAACAAAAATACACTTGTGTTTTTGTAATAAAAAAACACTTGTTCTTATAATATTATATATTTACGTGCGATTAATTTTATATAAATATGTGTAGCCTTTCACGCCCGGTAACTGGTACAGATTTATTGATTATCGAGCTTGGAGACGGTGTGAATTTAATCTTCATGACGCTTTGTTACTGCCACAGCCTATAAGCTAATAAAAGCACAGCCTATAAGCCCTATAACCAATTTATTATTACAAATTATTTTCTATAATCTTCTAAACAAACACACCAACATATCTTATCGTATCTAAGATGGTGGGAATTTTAGTTAAGTACACTAATTACCTTAATATTAATAGTTGTACCGTTGAGTTTCACCACCCTTAAATTTGCATAGCAAATTTCTCCCAAGTGAACTTCCTTAGGTATTATTAATCGAGGTTCCACAGCTAACACATACAAGTGACGAAAAGCTTGTAAGTGATATCTATAACAAAAATTTAACAATTTAATAGTTCAATAAAAAAGAAATAAAATGCTAAATAATAATAGACACGTTTTGTACCCTATAGTCGGACAATTTTTAATTAAAGGTGACTAATCTACAAATTGAACTAAACGGTAGCGGCAATCACGTAAAATGTCAGCAGTAAATTTTTACCGGGGTCATTTTTATTGTGTATCCTTCGCCCATGTAAATATGTAAAAAAGTAAGATAGTCTCATAAAAATTTGCCCCCGTAACAATATAAATTGGTGCGATTTAAGAGTGTATAGTGAGACAAGTTCATTGAATAGTTTGAAACATCGGTAAACTTATCAATATTTTGCTGGTCTATATATATTTACGTTCTTAGAACGAATGGGAATGAGAGAAATTTGATATTTTAGTTTATTCGTTATACATTAAATATGTGCATAGGCGTAGTGTGCTCTATTTCTTGGGAATATATTTATTAAATAGACTTTATTATTAACTTTAAAATAGTTTTGAGGTAAGTAAAGTAAATTTGAGGCAAGTTTATTCTTTATGTAGTATTACCCCATTAACGGCCACTCAATATACAAAGATAAATTTGACAATTAATTTATTAGATTGGAATAAAAACGCATAAGTTAGGACTAATTTACATTTCGCATTTTCAAGGAAAACAGTACAATTTTTAGTAAAGGAACATATTGTATCTTAAATGTAAATTAAATTTTAAGGTGAAAATTTTCGAAACATTCGGGGTGTAGTTGCATTCTACACCTTTTGCATAAATAAATAGTTTTACTTTTGCATGTCCTACATTCTTGCACTATCGTCTCTTTTTGTAATGTGGCCAATATTGTCGAATCTGGTTTCATCTGGTAAAGCAAATTTAGATTGACGTCCATGTACTAAGTTTGACACTGATGTAGCGGTTTCTTCACTATTATAAATTATAAATATAAATCTATGTCGGCTCATGCTTCCTCTTATAATGTGCACTTCTTTATCTGCATCCTTTGACCAATGCATATCAACTTGAAGCAGAGAGTGAACCAGATAATATACATATGCTAATAATTTTTTTTTAAATCTATGTTATTCATTTAAAAATCGTGACGGTTATTCTGCGATGTATAAATATTTGTAAAATACAGAATGCTCTCAATTACTTTTTTATCAAAAAAAAAAGAAAAAACTTCAATATATGACTTGCCTCTATGGTTGGCTTTTATATTGACTAAATATCAATCAAACTGATGTTGAATTACTACTGAGCACGAAGGAATATCTGTTGTTACAACTTAAGACAAATTTGGATTTACTAATTTTTCCTGGTTTTTTCTTTGCACGTTTTATCTGTGGTTCAGAGGAATATCATAATCAGAATCGTCATAATTCCCAATCACTTGTATTTCATGTGTACCTGCAATATCCGATTTTATTGATTCTTCACAAATAATATTATCATCAATGTCTTCTACATCAGAAACTTTCTAATCTAATCTCGGCGGCAAATAAACCACATTAAGTGAGTCAACATTTGCACAAACTGAGTCTTCTTCTAACAAAGCTATTAACTCTTTAGTAGTTAGTGCCATCTTCATTTCATATTTCGAGAATTTACTGAAATAAACAAATGCACTACTATATACACGTATTCACATAATAATAGTTTAACTTACTTCATTTTAATTTATATGAACTTCATATCATATTTTTATATTTATATAAACAACTAAACACAAGGAAACTTTAGATTAAGAAAAACAAATAGAATGTTTACAGCACACAGCAATTCTATAAATAGAGAATGATGTGTAATGACGAGATCGTATGTTAAAATTTCAGATTGTTTAGTCTAATGAAAAAAATAAGTATTTTCGAAAGTTTTCTGTTTTTTGAAGTTCTGTATTAGTTACTCTCTAATAAGAATAAAGTTTTACTTTAATTTGTTAGACAACTATAAGATACCTGTCAAGACACATGATAATTTAATAATTATATTGGTCTTAGATTTAATTTTTACGTAATTACTTATGTGTTTAAATAAATAATTAAATCAGTTCGAATCAAGTTAAAACGAAACAAATATAACGTTTATAGCAGACAGCAATTATATAAATAGAGAATGAAGTTCAACGACGAGATCGTATGTTAAAATTTCAAATTGTTTCGTCTAATGAAAAAATAAGTACAGTAAAACCTCGATATAACGGACTACTTGGGGGGAGGGGTGTCCGTTAAAGTCGAAAGTCCGTTATATAAAAATATGGTTAAAATAAATCAAAATACTTTTTTTGAGAATATATATGTACACTGTAATTAGATATATATGTTACGAGCAATGTCCGAAATTGGACAATCCTAACATTGTACACAAATTATTGTCCACTTCTAGCATTGTACCCCCAAACTGTACAATGTCCGAAATAATCAAAATAATTGTCGACACTCATCGGTTCGAATCGATTATTATTGACAAGCGACACACCAAATCAAAAATTGAAAAATCGAATCGAAGAAGAAATTGTTCTACAATAGAGATATTGTTAGTGAAACATTTCAAAGCTTCAAGAGATAGATACATCACTATAATATAGGGAAGATGTTTGTAAAATATCTTAGATTTTCAAGAGATATGTATGATAATTTAAAATAGTTTAATTCTACGAATCCAAAAGTCAAAAACGCTGGTTAATTATGGATTTATAACCTCAATTGATGTTTGTTTGTCGTTAATAACAAATGGGGAATAATCGTAAAAATTGATATAAATCGATATCTGATATATTATCTCAAACTTTGACGCATGGCTACTTATTGAAATTCGAACATTGCACAGCAATTCGTTTATACAAAGTCCGACGATTATATATATTTCGGAGATTGTACAGTAAAGGGGTACAATGCTAGAAGTGGACAAGGTTTTCTGTACAATGCTAGGATTGTCCAATTTCGGACATTGCTCGTAACATATATAAAAAATATAAAATACAAACAAAATTCTATTTAAGTAATTGTCTTCGGACATTCGTCGTGAAGTGACGTTGCTGTGGATATGGACGCGCTTGCTGTCGGTAATCCCGTTTTGAACAAGTTTCGTTTGCACTTTTCATGTTTGCTGTTTTTCTATGATCAACTTCCTAAATACAGTTTAACTATTTGATGAATAATCAATAAAGGTTGTTAAATCGTCGAGATGCGATCTTACCTCTGATAACTTCATTTTTAACAGTCTTGTTTTGTCGTCTTGTTTGCTATCTTTACTTCCGTCCTCATTTTTAAGGTTCATAACTTCATCTGCTGTTTCACTTTCAGTCATGATGTTATACCCAGGGTCACCTTCATCTACATCTAGCGATTGTAAAACATCTTCCTCAGCTACATGTTCTCCGGCATTATTATGTATTTTCCTACAGAAATGAGTAACTTTCAACCTTTCTAATTCTATGTCTGCATCTTGGCCATCAAACAAAATCTTGCAACCAATTTTTAATGTTTTCTCTTTCACCTTCTCCCATGCTGCAGCAAAATTAACAATTGTTGATTTTAAATTGTAAGACCTTAAATTTTGCAAGGTACCTTCTGCTCTCAAAGTATCTTCTGCATTATCTCCATCGTACAATACAACCATTACTTCGTCTAAAAACTTTCTGCGATATATTCGTTTGGCTGCCAAAATTATTCCCTGGTCCATGGGTTAAATAAGCCATGTTGTATTTTTTGGCAAAAACATACACCTGAAGTTTCCATCTTCTGAACGTAGAATATTTCAGAGGCGTGAGCAGGAGCGTTGTCTTAAAGCAATAAACATTTCACCTCTTCTGACGGTATTCTGAATGTCTTCTCTTGAAATTTTCTCACTGAAGGTACAATTTCTTTAAAAAACCAATTTTTGAAAATATCTGAGGTGAACCATGTCCTCTTAGAGCTATAATATGAAAGGGGCATATGATGCATTATGTCTTTTAAAACTCTAGGTTTACGAGATTTGCCAACCACTACAGGTGTTAATCTATGCGATCCATCAGCGTTAGCACAAAGCAGTGCCAAGATCCTGTCCTTACTGATTTTTCTTCCAGAATCCGATTTTTCATATTTGGAGGCTTGTGCGCTTTCAGGCAAAGTACGCCATAACAAACCAGTTTCGTCAACATTGTAAATCTGAGATTCTAATAGCATTTCGTTACTTACTTGCTATATGTGCTACTAATTTTTGCTTAAAAGGTTCTGTTTCTTCTTTTGGTGCAGTTGAAGCTTCGCCGTAAATTCTTTTATTCATGATTCCGTACCTTTTACGAAAGCGCCAGAGCCATCCATCACTTGCTCTGGTATGTCCATATGATTTGCTAATTTAATTACAGCAAATTTCAATTCGACTGCTCGGACCAGGATCCCACTAGAACGTTTTTGGTCGTGCCATTTTAAGATTGCTTCTTCCAGTGAAGTTTCACGAGCCAATTTCATTCGTTTTCCAAGATTGCTATGCTCTCCTACATCACACATGAATGCAAATTTATTTATTTTGTTCTTGTTTTTTTTTTATGTCCGAAAGTTTGCTTTTTTATGCCAGATTAATTACATATATGAGACGCATGTGTAATATTAACAAAATGTTTTTATTTTTTTTTTACATTTGACCGGATTTTTTGCCCGTTATATCCGAAGTCCGTTAAAAAGACGTCCGTTATATCGAGGTTTTACTGTACTTTGCAAAGATTTTTGTTTTTTGCAGTACTGCATTAAGTACTCTATAATAACAATAAAATGTTACTTTATTTTGTTAGACAACTATAAGATACCTCTTAAAAGACACAAGATAATTTAATAATAATATCGGTCTTAGATTTAATTTTTACGTAATTACTTATGTGTTTAAATAAATAATTAAAATTTTTTTTGGTACGCCTCTGCAAAATTGATAAGTGGAATATGATTTCGTTGAAAAGTTATCGTTAAGGGCTTCGTTAAGTGCGATGTTGCCAAGTAATCACCTTGAATTAAAAATTGTTTTAGTATATATATGATATATGAAATATATCTTTATATATAAATATCTCGTGTCACGATATTTGTCCAAGATAATATTCAATAGGAGGTAGGAAATTTTTAATCTCGATGAATGACCCTTATTTTTTTTTAATGTAAATTCAAAATGTTTTATACGTGTTCCCCTCTACAGTTTTAGTTCATTTGATCCGTTTGTTAAACGTCATTTTATGATATGATATTTTATGTTTTTATAACTTTTTTTATAATAAATCGAGGAAAATAGTAGGAACAACGGTTTTATTCTTTGATAACAACAGTTACATTATACCCTTATACAAAACATTTTATAAAACTCTACCTCTACAACAGTGGTAGTTCATTTAAATCTCCGTTTGAAAAAATTTTAAATCTTCGTATTTTCGAATATGAACATTATTATCTGCAGAGTTTGTGAGTTTTTTGTTTTTTTTTTGTTAAGTTAGTTTTAAATGTTGAGTAAAGTTTACAGTACATATTATAATAACATCGATAATATACTACATATTGAGTTGTAAGTGTAAGTTATGAACTATTAACATCTGTATTTCTTATAAACTCTATGTCATCTGTTGTATTTTAGAGAACTGATGAAGCTTTAGAAATATAAAGCAAAACGTCTTCGATAAACTAATGAAGTAGTTAATATTTTTTTTATTTGCGAAACTGAATTCACTAGTTGAATACTTTTAATATATATAATATATATATATATATATATATATATATATATATATATATATATATATATATATATATATATATATATATATACAGGGTGGTCCTTAAGTAATTGTACAAACGAAAACCGTAAATTCTACACTTTAAAATATTACGATTTAAGCCAAATTGCTTTAATAAAATGTTGATATTAAGAAAGATACAGGGTGTTAAAGTGCAAATTTAAAATTCTATTTTTTGCTATAACTTTCATGTTTGTAAAGATTTATGCATAAAAATTTACAACTGGGTACTTTTAAATATGAGAAATTATAATTTGCTACACACTTTGATGTAGCTGATAGAGGGCGCCACATATGCCACATATGTGGCATAAATTTGCACTTAACTTTTTTGCTGTTTGAGTTACCTGCATTTTTGATAAAAAATCTTAAAGATACATTATTTAAACAAAAAAAAGGTATACTTCTTAATAACTTCAAAACTTAACAGTTTTCGTGATAATTGCATTTTACAAATCAGCTGCATAATTCTGATTTAAGGCAATTACTCCAGGCAACGAAGGAAAAATAGCAAAAAACATTAATAAATCTAAATTTTGGTATAAAATTCCTTTAAGTAAAGTTAATAGTTAACGAAATATTAAATAAAATAAATATATCAGCAGGATAATTAATAATAGGATTTGACAAAAACAGAATAATAGGATTTTAGATCAAACATTTTACGTTTTATGTTAAATTAAAGTCATAATCAAAACATTTTGTTTACAAACCAAATTAAGAAATAGTTAAACTAAATAACATAACTTTTGGTCAAAGTAAGTGTTCCATATGTCCACCATTTTCTTTAATTCATTTGTCAATATATTACATAAAAGATCGTCTCATGTTAAATAGCATCATTGGTTCTAAAGAAACTGCTGCAGTATTTATTTCTTCCCATAGTTGGTTGAGAATGTTTATGGGATTCTTATAGACACGTTGTTTTAATACGCCCCATACACCAAAATCAGGCGGATAAAATTCTGGGCTACGTGGTGGCTATAATCTATAATGGATGAATATATTCTTTTGGATACATATCCAAACCTTATGGTATATTATGGAACTACATCTTATTTGTGGCAGAGGTTAAATAATGTGTTAAACTGTGATGTATTTGATTCATGGGTTACTTATATAAACACGGAATAACCTATCGATGTCATTACTTATTTATATGATTACGTTACAGCTTACGAGTAACTATAATTACATCTCGAACAAATGGTCTGTTATGATTAACTAACGAACTAAATTACCTGTGTGTTTACTATATTTATAACAATATCGGTTATGAGGCCAACGATGATGTTTTTGTAAAAATGCTCAGTCTTTAAGGTTAGATTGGTAGAAAAAGTATTATGAAACAAGACACATATGTGTTATTAAATCCTTGGCTTTAGTTTCTAATTGTCCTAATAAAAATGGTTAAATAATTTACGTAATGAATGATAAGTATTCTTTTGGAATTTTTTATAAATTAAATAATTATATCAATATCTCACCACATTGCAAAGGAATATGAGTGCCACGATCATTCCAACGTTCAGAACAGTTATATTTAAGTATGTTCTCACTGCCTTCTCTCTAGAATGTGGTGGTGTACCATCTTACATAAACCACATATTTTGTGTTTTCAGCATTTTACAATAGGGAAAAAGTAATACAACTCCAGTAGCGATAGAAAAGGGAAATTGTAAACATGATGACGGCCAACGTCTGAATACGGACACGGCACCTAAAGAAGAAGATGAAGAATATTTTCTTCAATAAGACATTTAGCAGCCATAACAAAATTTTTGTAATGTTACATTATCATCTTTGAGTTGTTGTAATAAGAATAAACTGTGAATTATGCTTATCTACAGGTATTCAGTGCTTCAACGCACAAATATTACAACTAAGAATTATTATGCAGCTGACTTATAAAATGTGAATATCTCGAAAACGGTTAAATTTTGAGGTTATCAACAAGTATACCTTTTCCTTGTAAAAATAATGTATCTTTATTATTTTTTAACACAAATAGAGCTAACTTTAAGAGCAAAAAAGTTAAGCGCAAATATATGTCACACATGTGGCATATGTGGCGCCCTCTATCAGTTACATTAAAGTTTGTATAAAATTATAATTTATCCTACTTTGAAGCATCCAATTATAAATTTTTGTCCAAAAATATTTACAAACGTAAAAGTTATAGCGAAAAATAAAATTTTAAATTTCCACTTGTAACACCCTGTATCTTTCTTAATATCAACATTTTATTAAAGCAAGTTGGCTTAAATCGTAATATTTTAAAGTGTAGAATTTACGGTTTTCGTTTGTACAATTACTTAAGGACCACCCTGTATATATATATATATATATATATATATATATATATATATATATATATATATATATATATATATATATATATTATTATATATATATATATATATTATATATATATATATATATATATATATATATAGGAGAAACAAGGATGGCGTTTGAAGAAATAATTTGTAAGTTATATACTGGAGAATGTTATAAAAAGTGTTTATGTGAGGGCATTCTTGAGAAATTAGCATAATAGGTATTAGGTTTAAAAAGTTTTATTTTGCAATGTATTTGTTTATTTTCATAATTATGATATTGTAAATATATTTGAGTGCGCCATCTTTGTAGGCAACCAAGGATACACTTAAGTGAATGTGGTGGTAGGAACTTTTATATAGAATTATGGATTAAAAAATAGTGTTATTTATTAATTTAAGATGTAATTTATATATAAGTTTATATTCTAATCTAAAAAGCCTAAATTTCCATAAAATTCTCGATAGAATTTTAGTTATAATAGTAGTTTTCTAGATAGCATAAAAAGAATTATCTAGAAAGACGTCAATAGACTGAATTTAACCTTTGCTCGCAGTAGAATATTCGCGAACATGGTTATGTCTATGAAATAGAAACATTCGAACATATATTTTTTCAAGAACATAGGTGAACAAAAAAAAATGATATAAATATGATGTGATTTGGGTTCAAAAGAGTCAGTCGGTCAGTTTTTCAATATAGTGGGGTCAGTCAGTTGGTCAGATTTTCAATATAGTTAGTGCAGTAAGTTCAAGATATAGTCAGTTACTATAGTTCAGTCATTCAGTAGAGATACTCAGTTATCAGTGATTTAGTATATTAGATGAAGATTAAGAAACAGAATAAGGAGAATATTATTGAAGATTAAAAATTATGTTATGTATATAGTGATTGGAAATTGGAAGAGAGTATTACTTGAAAATTAAAATTATATTATATATGGTGATTGGAGATTGGAAGAGAAAAAAAGATTATTAGAAAGAAGAATAAATAGAAAAGAAGAAAGAACAATATTTTACCGATTTATAAATACTATTAAGAAGAAAAATATTCTAAAATGGTGGAAGCTGATAATTAAAACATTGTGGTGTATTTGGCAAGGCAAGTTTACAAAAGAAGGATAACCGAGGCTGACAACGAAGACATTGAGTGGTGATTAAAATCTTTATTGTGGAAAACACTTTCATTTAGGCATTCAGTGACAGAAAGGTACCAAACTTTGTTAATATAAGTTAGAGATAGTGTGTTTTAAATTTACATTGTCTATATTAGATATATATGTGTGTTTCATAATAGATATAATAAAGATAATTTCAAAAAGTGCTTACAAACTAATTGTTTGAGAACCTCGATAAAAACCCTATATATATTATTAAAAAACACTCATTGCTCATTAAAATATTCACAAACAAAACATCACAATATATACATATACATACATATATATATATATATATATATATATATATATATATATATATATATATATATATATATATAAAAGATAAATAACTTACCTATTGTCATTACTGTGTGTAGGAAATTTTGGATAAAAGGCACAAATAAGCGCTGCAACACTAGCAGAAGAATTTGAGAGAGTGTAGCGACCGCCCCCTAAAAACAATAACCCTAAAGCCATATGTATGGCTAAATGGGAACCGTATGTAACTACAGGACTACTAGATACACCAACTCGTCTTCGCAGATGACGTACTAATCTCATAATTTCTAAACTTCCCGTACCAGCCATTACCTGTTGAAAAAAGTATTATTAAAGCTTTTTCATTAAATTTGGTCTTTTAGCTTTTTTCTTTGTCTTTCCACATTCCCGTACAAGACTACGTCATTGGCAAACGATAAACTTGTATATGTGTCACGTATACACTTTAACTTAAAGCAAATGCTCCTTCCTGGCTTTTATATATCCTAAGCTATAACGTTATTGTTGATATTTCCTGTATCATTAAAATTGGAATAACAATTATTTATTTTCCAACACAATTTACAATAGATTATACAAAGTAAGTAAAAACACAAATATTGGTGTTTAATTGAAACTATAATAAAATAGCACTTTAATTTCAACTAAGGTTTTTTTTAAATTTTGTCTATAAAAAATTACAATTTTATCTTTCGGTTCCATAACAATTTCATTCAACAAAACTTTTAATATGATTCTGTAATCAGTGTTTCTGTATCTAATGCAGTTTTGCCTACATCAATTCGCGGACGAACACACGAACCACACAACAATAAAGACTCTAATAACTCTTATTTAGATCTAAAGAGATTATTTGATTTAAACTACTTACCATCGATACTGACAGCAACAAAACGTTCAAGCAAGTTTCTATTGTGGATTTTCCGGCCAATTCTGCTATAGATTTCCCCGTAAGCGAAGTAAACATATGGCAAAAGTAAAATAGCGTTTCAAATGCTTCTTCATCGGCAGTTCCCGCGTATTTAAGGCCTAGAGCGAAACATGCACCCGCCACTATGTTACAGTAAGCTTGGCTGAAACGAAAATGATTTGATATTTCTTGTAAACTAAAAGTAACTTAAAATAAAATGATCGTTTCTTTAGAATTGATATGGGAAGCCATACTAACGCTGAAAATAATAAATTGTTAGATTTGCTATCCATTCATCTCTCTCCACTCTGAGATAGCGCTACTTGGTCTTAACATCAAAGTGGCGATCTTCTTCGAGTTCTTTGACCATCTACTTTTCTTTTATAATCACCACCCATCCCATACCTTCCCTTCGTCTCGCTATGTGTCCCAAAATATATTTTGATTGATTTTGTTGATAATATTGTGGTAATACGTCGAGCTCTCTTAATATTGAAATATTTTGATGACGTGTATATCGAATTAGTTATTCTCATATATACTTCGTAGAGGTAGTCAAGTATAATGTATTTAAGACGAATGTTTTAGTGTTAGATCGTTGCGGATATCGATAATACTTCGAAAATTGAACATGCAAAGATATTTTGTTAATAGTCTCTCGCGGTACTTTGAGTACAACAAATTCTGGGTACCTTATTCAAAAGTATTGAAGTATTTATAAATTAGCAAAATAAAACTACAACGTTTTATGAAAATCTTCAAATGTCATTCAAACATTTTTTTTTTACGTTTGTAAGTTTATAGGTAAGTGGAAAGAAACAACGCTTTTAGGTGTTATACCAATGTAGAGACCAAAGTAAAACTGTAAATATTTTCTGTCAAAAAACTGGGAGAATTTATTAAATAGAGCATTTTTAACAAATTATAATGCTTATTTAATCGCCTTGTGTTAAATTAAATAATTTTAGATGGTATTTTGATAGCAATGTTTGTATTTGTTTATGAAAATGTACAGTATAGGTAGTTATAGTGGAGTGTATACTTATTTCATTGCTTTTGGTTTTATGCATGGTTGATATGCAATGGGTCTTATAGTGATACTTGATTAACCAGTTTTGGTTGGTTCGATTAAACATAAATAAAATAAGTTATTAAGTTTTAGAATATATTATATAGTTAGATTAGACTAATAAACAAAATTTTTTATATAACTAACTCATTTGAACCATATATTCCATCGATACGTTACACCTTATTAAATGGAATTTTTTAAAATAGTTTAGATGGATATTTTTAAAAATCTTGAGAATTACGACTCAACATTTATTATATTTTTTTTTTGTTTTAAATATTGGAAACAATTGGAGTGTGTGACATCCATTAGGGTGGTTAAGCGGAGATGGGGTCCGGTTTAAAAAAGTAAAACAGAATCGTTTGATTGTAGAATCAACACGTTTAGAAAATGACGATCCAATTTTAATGGTAATTAATATTAATAAAATGCGTGAATATTACAAATTATACTAGAAAAACATAACTTTCTAACGAATAGTTTCGGGGAAAAGATTAAGTTTATTTTTTGTTTTTAATGTAATTGATATCAATAGTAAATTTTAGAAGACCTTTAAATGTTTTTAATAATGAATGTAAGCGGAGTTTGTTTCCTGTGTTGGTAATGTGTGTGTATCGGTACGTTCAAGTTTGATTTTAGGGGGTTTAAATGATGTAATGTAATGCAAGACCGGAACTGAAATGTGAACGGACAAATTGAATGTGTTGAAGGTTAATTTGATTTTCAGGTTCAAATTCAATGTTGTTGGAAATTGATTTCAGTTAACACATTGATTTTGTGTCTTTCGTATAAGTGTTGGTTCCATTTTTTTCCATTGATGTCTTTGATAGGGGAACCGGGTTTTCCTTTTACAGCTCTTATTGTTGTTGTCTTTTTTTATTTTTCCATTTTAATTATTCTTATCTTGTTTCATCTCTTGATTTTAAATTTCTCTGTAGTTTGTTTATCATCTATGATTAAAGTCAATTTTCAAGTGTTTATCTCTGTTATAACTGTATATTGACATAGTTTACTGGTCTGGCGTCATAAAGGTGTGATGTGTTATTATTGTTAAACCTTTTTATTTCATATTGTTGTTTCATGCCTAGGATTGGTAGCTATTTACTTTTTTAGGCATTCCAGATATGTGACTAGATATTATTTACATATTGTTGATTTTACAACCTCCAAATTGTTAAATTTTGTGTTTGCATATTTTTGGGGAATTTTTTGTTAAATTTGAATGAATTGGTGAAATGTTTATTTTTCTTTTTTTTACGTTTGTTTATCTTTTTTAAGTTTTTATTTGGTTTTTTTTTATTTTACTTTTTTCTTTTTTATACATGAATCTTTAGGTAGAAACTGGTGGTCAAGAGGCGTATTTAGAGCGCCATTAGATAGGTTTATTATCAATTGGGACTTGTGTAAATTGTGACAATTGTTAGTGTGGTTAGGTAGTTTAGTGTGTAGTATGAGTAGGCCGTTTATTGCCTGGTGTTGGTTTAATTGTACTAGTGTTTAAGAGAGTGGGTGGTGATCAAGTAGTATGTTGGTAGAATGGCAATTATTCTGAGATGCTTGCATGGAGGATTTGCTAATGGTGATTGGAGGATGTGGTTTGTGTTGGAGGTAATGGTGTTTTGGGGGGGGATTATAATTTAGGTAAACATGTATTTTAAGTTGTTATTGTTTATTGGATTTAAAACGTTTGTTGTAGTGGCATCAATCCAAATTTGCTTCAAGCGAAAAATGGCGTTAAACTTTGAATTTGAAGGGCGTTAATGTTTGTCGTAGCCGCCCCGTGAAGGGTTTTAAATCCTAAGTTGGGATATGATGGGGTTTGACTTCACTTCCACCACAGACTCTGGAGGATACAGAAGTTCAAGTTGTTTGGAACGAGTGCCACAAGCAGACATCATCATCATCATTTTTGTCAATGCCTAGACGTATACAGGATGTATTCATGCGGGGTCGCCAAACACATTATTATTATTATTATTTTTTTTTGATTACTTGTTAATAAAATTCTTGACAACGTTTATCGTTTCATTCTTGATGTAAATCTACCATGTTGAAGAAAAAAATTAAGTTCAAATTATTCCTTCTGGGTGTAAACCCTTCCAATGTCACTGAGTATATATATATTATATATTATATATTATATATATATATATATATATATATATATATTTATATATATATTATATATATATAGCATCGTGTATAACATCACGTGCATGATCTTCCCATCATGCACCTTGTTGTTCTTCTGCTAGTGTTATAATTTCATTCAGTTATTTGCTATATCTTTTGGGTTGTTAATTTAGTGTTGTTTTTAATAAACACAACAATAAATATTGTTTGTTTAAATGTCCAAAATTTCAAAGAACGCTTTGTTAGTTAAGGTGTTATTGTTAAATATTTTTCTACACATTAAAACTTTAAACACTTATTGCTGTCTACGGTAGAGCACTAGAGCAATGGATTCTTGAATATTAAAACTAATAGAAAAGTGAAAATAGCACATTATATAACAAAACAAAGCTTCTACGACCTATAAAACCAAGTTAGTAATTATTCTTCAAATCATATCTCTTTTCTTTATAACAATGAAGAGTAGAAATTTTTGCAGATTATCAATGAATATCTATATTTTATAATGCAACTGATAAGTATGCAATTTATGTAATTTGAAATAAACAGTAGACCTTTAAAGTAAAGGTTTCTTCGGGACTTTGCAGGGTAAGATGAAGCTTGGAACCACACCTGCAAAGTCCCGATAAGAGGAAGCTTGATTTGAGTTTGAAATTCAAATTTAGCGCGCTGAAAAATTTGAAATATTTCCGGTTCTAAAAAACATAGAACCTTCATTATTTTTTTTAAACCGGGTAACACGACGTAATATAACTGTATAATTTTTCATTACCCAGAAAAAAACATATAAAATAAAGTAAATGTACTTACCCTAAAGCTAACCCGCTGCCAAAGAATATGACTCTCTATCGACGCTGTTCTCCATTTCTGGTCCTGGAGGTCTACCAATTTCAGTCAGCAAGACTTCGGTCATATGCCTGTGAGCGTTCCTTGATATACCAAACCTATACCTAACAGGCCAGCCACTTGTAAAGTTTGGGAATTCAAGCTCCATAGACGTCGGAAGCAAGGCTTCGACGTGAATTGCTAAGGTTTAGTAAGGCAAGGATGGGCAGTAACCTCTAAATGCGGCAGAGAGACCTGAAAAATTGGTCAATATTATTTCTTGATAACCGTCACCTATATTTTCCTTATTTCGACTCATTTAAATCATGATTTCCCATATACCACACGACGATAGTAGTACACCCAGTACATAAATTAATGTAAAAAAAATTGAGTCTTACCTAAAGTATCCCAACACTAGTCATTTCATGTAGTTTTTCTAAATAGTTGAAGTGCTATTAAGGCTAAGTTCTTTAAATGTCCATTTAATCCCAAAGCAGCAAAAATCCGGCGTGCTCCATTTGTCCATCGTTACGCCTAAAATAACCAAATATAGAATTTTGTGATTAATTCTACAATTCTACATTCAAGATTTTTATAACTCCTTCTATAAAAACAAAACATTTAAGATTTGGTTTCACGTATATTGCCTCTGTATATTCGCTTTTACTTATTTCATCCTTCCAGGATTCATCAGAGCGTCTGGTACAGAAGACACGATACTTTCTGTTTTTTTTATGGAAACATGTTACTTCGTAAATTATAAGTAACGAATTAAGGGATAAAGAAGTTGTATTTATTGGCAAAACATTTGTGTCACAATTTTGTTAAAAGAATGGGATTTTAAATACGAAAAGGACAATAATCGAAGAATAATAATTGACCGCACAGTTTTGGTGCTTTAAGAGCCAAGTTCCTTCGAAATATATGGAAAATCTTAATAGTGTGCATCCAGAGACCTCGTTTTTTGGACGAAGCGTGGATTTATTCAAAGAGTAATAAAACAATTTCCTGGCAAAACAACAGTATTAAAGTATACGTAAACCAGAAGAGTATGATGGTAAACGTTTTATAATTGTTCAGTTGGTTCTTCGAACGGATTTGTTACTGAAGCAAGTTTACTTTGCTAAAAATCTTCAAGTAGCTGATAATCATGAGCAAATGAACAATAAAATTTTCACTAAATGGATAAGTAAACAACTAATTACCAATGTAGAAAGCCATCATTAATCGTGATGTATAATACTCCATATCAGTGTGTTCTTTTAGAAAAGCAACTTTCCACTGCCTCAACTAGAATGGAAATTATTACCTGGTTGACAACAAACAAGATCAAGTATGACGCAAAACTCACAAAATCTGAATTATACAGATTGCAAAAATGAACAGAAAAGAGGATGTGTATATAATTGATATTGATGAGCTACTAATAAAACACGACCAAGTGTTGAGATTACCTCCGTACCACTGTGAATTCAATGCCATTGAATTAATTTGGGCAAACTGCAAGTCATATTACAAGAAATATATTGGTAGAGATGGACATTCTGATAGTGTTGTTATAAATATGAGGTACTAAACAATGTAATACATGAGAGAAAAATGTGTGAGACCTACTCATGAAATTATTAAAAAGTGGTATATCGAGAAAAAAATATGGTTGACATTAACATTCAATCAATCATAATAGACACTGGTAATATGAGTAGCTCAGATTCTAACAGTGAAGGAATCTTAATTGTATACGATGCTTAAATAATATTTAAAATAAATTGTTTTTTTTTACCCAGCTCAAAAACTTTCTATTTACAATTTATTATACATCATCATCATCATTGGTGCTACAGCCCTATAAAAGAGCCTCGACCTTCCCAAATCTATTACGCAGTCAGTTCTATCCATTGCCAACTGTTGCCAGTTTGCTGCGCCTATGTGTCTACCATCCTCATCTACACCATCCCTCCATCTGAGTTTTGGCCTACCCCTACTTCTACTTCCCACAGGTTGTGACATAAGGATTCTTCTAGGAGGTTGTTCTGCTGTGATCTTGCCAGATGTCCTGCTCATCTTAGTCTTTCTATTTTATAAAGGAACTACGTCTTTACCACCAAACATATGTTTATATCTGTGATATATCTGGTATTGTACCTCCTTCTCCAAACACCATTTTCACAAATGCCACCGAATATTCTCTCAGGATCCTTCGTTCAAATATAAGCAGGAGATTTTCATCTGCCTTGGAAATGGTCCATGTCTCCGACCCATATGTCAACACTGGTTGTATAAGGGTTTTGTATATGGTTACTTTTGTTTTTTGGCTTAAGTTTCTGCTTCACATATGTTACTCAGTCCAAAATAGCATTTGTTTGCTAGATTATTCTTCGCTTGATTTCTTCCGTCATGACGTTCTCCTTGGTGATCAGGAGCTAAGTATGTGAATTTGTCCATCATTTCAAAGTATAGTTATCAACCGTGAATTGGTGGTCGATGTTTCAGGCTCTATTGTTGGTGTTGATGCCATTATCTTAGTTTTCTCCTCATTTACTTGCAGGCCATATTTTTTTGAGGCGTTGACAAGTGGTATACATTTCTTCTAGCTTGCTTGTTGTGCGGGCAACTAGGTCAACATCATCGTAAATGCCAAAATTTGGGATGATTTATTAAAAATGTTTCCTCTGTTGTCTATTTGGGCATCCCTGACAGCCTTTTCCAGAGCTATGTTGAAAAGGAAACACGTCAGCGCATCTCCCTGTCACAGCCCAACATGCGTTTCAAATGCCTGTGATTGATCGCCCTGTATTTCGACTTTGCAAACAACTTTACGCATTGTAGCCTTAACCAATCTTATCAGTTTGTCGGGGATGTTTAATTCATCCATGGCTTCATACAATTTATTTCTTAGGACAGTATCATAGGCCGATTTAAAATCTACGAAAAGATGGTATGTGTCGATATTGAATTCATTGTTTTTTCCAGCATTTGTCTTAGCATAAAGATCTGTCTGTTGTGATCGACCAGTCTAAAACCACTTTGATATTCGCCAAGAAGCTCCTCTGAATATGCACTCAGCGACCATATAAAAAATCGAAAATATTTTGTATGCTGTATTAAGGAGGATTATTCCCCTATAGTTTCTACATTCCAATTGATCGCCCTTTTTGTGTAGCGGGCAAACGATCCCAATACACCACTCTTCTGGGATTTGTTCCTCATTCAGGCTCCCAGTATGATTTTATAGATTTGATTATCAGAGTAGCACCTCCACATTTAAAGTTCCGCGGGTATACCATCACTTCCTGAAGATTTATTATTTTTTAGGTGTTTTATTGTATCCCGTACTTCCTGAATTGATGGAGGCTCCAATGGTGTATTGTTGTTTGCTCCTGGGGGTGTTGATTTGGATCTCTACTTCGATAGTAAGTAGTTCTTTATAGTGTTCCACTCTGAGATAGCGCG
>NW_027312399.1:0-30717 GCF_040954645.1 Diabrotica undecimpunctata | reverse complement strand
ACCCCAGACGCGCTATCTCAGAGTTTACTAATTATTATAAGTAAGAACAATTATTTTAAATGTTTTTCTGAAATGTATTTAAATATGGCATAATTTTAAACGACTTGTTAAAATGTCCACTAGTTACAATAAAAACCACTTTATCTTTTAACCTTTCCGGAAGAGTGCTACAAAAACTTACGTTTCAGGCCGTGTGCGGTAACTATGGTACCCCACTAAAATACTACTTTATTAATTCATTTAAATTGTACATTATTGTATGGAAAGTTATACAATGAAGCACTAGTAACTAAAATAATTTGTTTTTACTAAATTTGCTTTAACTATAACCTTTTAAATTCATTATTTTTACAGTCAGGGCATACTAATTTGTTACTGTCTTCTCGATGTATGTTGCAAATGAATTATCTGCATATACTACATGATATTTTAGTCTTTCTATCCCGAGATTTAGCACAAAAGCTGCATCTTTGATTTGTATAATGTTAAGTTCCTCTAGCAGGGTTTTCTAATACTGTGGGATTACTGTTAGAAAGAAATACACCTATCGCGGGTTTTTATAGTGAAAATTATTGCTATTCTGTTTCCGGTTTAGAACGTTTGGAAGTGCAAGTTCTTGTTGCCAAGTTTTGTTAAAAAATCCTTCGCATACTTCGGTCATTACTTTTCCAATCGGGAAAGTTTTCAGTGAATATAATATAGGCATTGAGTACAGCCATATTAATAATTTCCATAAAAATCCTAAATGACTATCTGCTACTTGAACGAACGCGTATATATTCTCTGGTCATTTTAATCTCCGGTGTCAACGGACCCCTTTGGTTTTATTATAGTGTAAAATAATTTTAGGCATACGTTTTGCTTTTTCTTCAGCGGATATTTTGTTGCTGTAAAACTGTGTCGATAAAAGAATAACTGCTTTTTTTTGTAGGTACAGAAGACACTAATCCAAAAATAGAAGAACGTCCTTCGTGCGCAAAATTTACAGTAAATTCGGCAGGAATCTCTTTTTTGTTAGCCCTTAGAATTCACGAAATTATAAGTTAATATCTTAGCAGTTCTTCGGCTAGAAGAATCGAGGTAAAAAATTGTTCTGAATAAAGTCGACGCCCCGATCCAAAATAAGGTCTAACCATAATAAAAATACTCTGGAAACCTTGATTCACTTCTCATTGTTTTTCTATCATTCCAGTGTTATATCTGACTATTCAAAATATAAGCAGTATCAGAGTCCGAATAAACCCAAATATTTATTCTATATTGACCAGGATTACTTTTTATATAAACTGTAAATAAACATTTTTCTCTAAATGTAGCTAACCTCTCATCGACTGTGATATTTTCACCAGGTGAATATTTATTAATGCAATTTTTTACAAATTGATCATATTGCGATCGATCGTATTGCGAATTGCTTGTAGTTTATCTTTGGTTTCTATTATTCTATTTGTTCTTGTAAAGGGGTAATCAAATCTTATGTGTCTGTAGATCATTTTTAATCTATTTCTAGACATTACAGCAGTAAAAAATATTTGTTTGAATAGTTCATTTTCGGCCCACCATTTCCGCCAAGTGAAGTTTTTTTCCGGTGATGCCTTTCCCTGGCTATAAGTACTGCAATGAAAGCGTTATAATTCAGTAATTTGTAAATTTTTTCAAACCATTTGGACCATAAGATGATTTTCACTAAATTTTTCAGTATATACTTCTCGGTGTCAATTTGTGTGCGTGTATATGCCAGCTAGCATATTCTCATTTATATAGCACTGGAATGCTTCTTTCCAGTGCCATGCTAAAACAAATTGCGGATTTTATCAAAACGTTTGTTTATTTTCAAAATGTATACTCACCTATTATTTTGTAAATCTTCACGACAATTTACTTTATTATGGGCCCTGCGCCTTGTAGGTGCAGCTGGTTGTGTTTTTCCATTCATATCCAGATTTCGATTTTAGTATTTGACAACTAATTCAAAAGTATATTTTTCGCTTTCGTTTTCAAGGACTGTAATTTCATCTAGAACTATTTCTTGTTCTTCGACATTGTCCGTGTCCACACATACGTGAAGCAAAGCAAAGTAAAGACTAACAGTAATCTAAAAAGAGAATATTTCTTTATTTCATTTAGCTCTCCGACGACAAGAATATACGTATATCATTTCAATACATAGCAGGCCGTGCCAGGTAACGAAGGGACCCCAAGTAAATAATTTCAATTTTAGTAGAAAATTAAAATTAAATCTAATAATTTTTATGAAAAAAGGATTTAGTAATTTATTTTCTAAGATTACCTAGAGGAACAAAAAAAATAAAAATATTTTAAAAGTTATAATAACAAATAAGTTATAATAAAATACCCCGCACGGTCACGAAAAGGTTAATTGAACTAATATTATATATTTTATAAGCTTTGGTGGTTTTTGTGTGGTTTTTTTTTGAAGGTGTAATGCCGTGGGCTTTAACTAATGTACATAGTTTACAGTGGAAATTAAATATAATAGATAACGTTTAATATTTTTCTTATTTATTTTTTTTACACTATACTTGGACTATCAGCAGTCTGTTTACTTATGTACTAAAATTCAATAAGATACTTGTACTTACTTGACAATAATTATTATAATAAATGTTTAAAATGACCTCCACCCTGCGCGAAGATATACATTGATACGACGAATCCAATTGTTAGTAATATCACAGTTAACTATATTATTTCGGATAGTTTTCTGCAGCATCAAAGAATTATTCCCGCAATTCGGCTTCTGTTTTGATTTTATATTGGTTATCGTAAACTAACGATTTCAGATGTCCCAAAAACTTAAAGTTTAGTATATTGCATTCAGGACTTCGTAGTGGACAGAATGGGTCCATTCCTACCAATCCAACGACGATAATAAGTATCAATTATCCATTTGGTGTTCTGGGTAATTCGTATGGTCCTCTCAAAAAATTGTTAATTATTTCAGCCCATAAATTTATGTTAAATTTTCGTTAAAAATTTGTCCTAAATGTTAAATAAGGGTTCTAGTCACTATATGTGGCAGTTATAAAAATTATACAAACCATTTTTCGTGAAACATTAGATGGAAATTCAGGTTATCTGACGAGTTTATCTTAAAACCACCTACAAAATGTTAATCTGCGAGGAAGACACCTTAGTGTAAATCTTGTACTCTTTGATAGTGATATGGATGTTCTATGAACAAAATTTTTCGACATTTTAACCATTTTAGCCACCGTTCGGGTTTTTTACATTTGGATTATTCTCCACAGCATTTAAAATGTCGTCTTCTACATCTAATATGGAATACTTCTTGTTATTCCGCTAGCTATTTTTTTTGGTACAAACGGGACTTGTTTCTGATAAATAATCTTTGAGGAACATTCGAAATGTTCGAGCATTAGGAGTTCGCCTTTTAGGATACGCATACACATAAATTGGGACAGATAAATTATTTTTACACTGCTCTCCATCAATAATATCAACATATCATGGTACTCAAAAATCGAAAATATTTTTGTGGTGACACTAAACACAATTGTTGCACACTATTTATTCACTAAAGTTGTGACTGTATACGTTTAGATTTTCGAACTGCACGTAGTTGACAGATTTTTTTTTGCATACCTAAATGTATTTTCGTTTTTTAGTCAAACAGTCGAATTTAGAAAAAATTTTAGCAGGCCTTTTTGCTCTACATGGTGCCTTCTGCCTATATCTTTAAGGAACGCAATATTTTCGGAGACACCCTGTATATATTTAATAAGGATAACGTGATACATTTCATACATTACATATAAAAAAATATTACCGTTGTGTATTGGAAGGTATAAAGTGCACTACTCGGTCATTAGTAATAAAAACTTATAAATAAATATATTTTAATGTACCAGATACTGTTATTTCGTTACATTACGTTGTTTTATATTTCACAACTAAATCGATACAATATTTATAAAAACAGGTCCGCGACCTACACTTACATTGCAAGACAATATTCTTCTATGTGTATGTGCAATGGCCGTACTTGTACCTATATTTATATATCTAGTGAAGGTAACCAACGTGCCAGTTCATGTTCACCCAAGGTTAATGAGTATTAGACATTTATTTAATATTATATTTTCAGAATATTTTGCGTTTAAATACTCGTTTAATACTGGTTAAAACCCTACCACACCGTGATATATTTTGAAATTCTTAACCTTGTAATATGACGCTAGGCGCAGTAGGTAACATCTGTAAATAGAGGTAGAAGAAATAACTTAGCTATTAACAATAAAAAGGTAAATTTAAAGAGGTAATTTTGTTTTGTAAAATATATTACATTACATAATAATATATTATATTTATATAATCGTAAAATGGGATAAAACAGTCTACACATAAAGCTACTTTATATTTCACACACATGTTTCGTCCTAAAATTTGCAGGTATTGAAAGCACATTTATGCATCCTACGGCTATACAGCTCAATTCGGGCCCTTGCTTCACTCAAAAAACCTCTCCATTCGTTTATAACGTTTCACTTTTCTTATTTTTAAAACCTTTAACGAAATTGTACTTTCACGTTAACCCCATGTTTATAAATTATTTTTTCATCGATCCGAATACGTCAAGTATGAGTACTTAAGAGTTCTTGTTTTCATAATAAATTAGCTTTGGCTATACCTAATTAAAGTTAAAGTGTTAATATTTTATCATGGGAACAGAACTAACACTTTTTTTATTATCTTTATAGTGATGTAAATTAACGTTTATTTTATTGTGGTGAAACTCACCTTTTTGCTATATCAAACCTTTTTTAATTAATTAATTCCAATATTAAGAGATCCTTGTTTCGTATATAGAATAGTTTCATTGATGGGACATTCTGGCGCTTCGCCCTTTAGCTACCATTTGGCTATTGTCAACAAGACATAAAAAATATTTCGAGAGCGTCAACCCCTTATCCCTTTTCAATTAATTCAAAGACCCCACCTGTATTTGGTCGTATCAGATGACGCTTTCTTCGAATATCATTGAACTGCTGTGTAAGTGTTTAATCATTTTATTGACAATATATGTATAAAGTTTACATTCAATATAATTCAGAGTACTTATTTTATCTTTTGAGTATATGACATTGTATAATTTACTCATACAGAAAAGACGCATTTGGTTAATTTTTTAAGTACGTTACCAGGTATAACGTTTAACGATAATCCTATTGTTTGTAATTTATTTCTAGTATAAACAAAACAAAGGTAATTTTGATTCTATTTATGTTGTAGTCAAATTTCATTTATTTGTCATTGTGTTATATTTTTAAGAAATTTTAAGTTCTAATTAAACTAACTTGCGAATTAAGTTTTATTTCAATTTATTTAAAGAGTGCAACCTGTTTTAGTTACAAGATTATGGATTACCATATGGTTACATATAAATAGCGTATTTTTAGACTATTTTGTAAATTTATATTTGTTTAAATTCTGAACATTTAATAAACATTTTTGAAACTTTTAGTTTTATTATAAGAATAATATTATAAATTTTATAGACGTTACAACTTGTTTGAAGTATTTTATTGAATCTATAATCTCTTTTAGCTTATGGGTAAATAAGTTAATTTTTATAATTTGCCCTGATAATTCTTTGATATGTTTTCTGATGATTTTGTATCTTTTATAGCTCTCGGTTTATAAAAGTTATTTTTTAATATAAGTTTTAGCTGTATTTAGTATTTCTCGTTTCTTTTTGTCAAAACTCTCGGATTTTGTTATAATTATTATATTAAATTTGTCTACCTGTTACTTTCCTATTAATCGTTATCCTTATCCGCCATGATGAAGCACCTAAACTGGGTAACATGGGCGCCTAAAGTCGTGGTGAATGATCAGATTTTTACCATTCACTCTCATTAGATTTTTCGTTACACGTAACAGTCTCTAGCCATTCTCCTCATCTTCCCACGATTGACTGCCAAGGAGATTACTGGCGTCCTCAATCCACATTTTTTAAACGCCTCACCGCCCCTCACGTCTTTAACAGTTTTTCCATACATTCTTACATTCAAAAGTTTTTTGGAACACTGTTTTTTTCTATTCTAAATACATGGTTCTGCTTAGACGTTATAGGTAGAAATACTGAGATAAAGCTTGTTCTTTATCTATAATATATATTTCATATCTGTATCTGATTCGCCACCTATGGTTTCCATTTATGGGGTCTAGCATTCGTATTAACACCTTTTGTTTTAAATATGTTTGTGCGATTTATAGGTTTTTGAGTCAACACCAAAGTTTTTCATCCATACCTCACGATGGATTGAATTATGGTCTTGTAGATTCGTATCTAAGTTCTTTTATGTACGTCTTGTAATTTAAATATCGGGCTCATAGTAAAATAATATTCCGTATTGGCTAAGATAATTATTCTGCTAAGCTCCGCATCGTCAATGTTGTTCATTGTGATGTTGACTCCTGAATAGATAAAGATATCTACTTTTCTTTCTGTCAACTGTCATTAAGGGCCATGTTGTTCTTTTCTATCGACTTTGTACCAGGACTTTAGTCTTTTTTGTATTTATTGACAGACCTGTTTGTTTAGCATATATGATTTAAGTTCCGTATACATATTTTTACCTGCTGCTTTGGTTCTGCTCATAATATTTATGTCATTTGCATATGCTACCAGTTGGACTAATTTATTGATAAGTTTGTTGTATCTATCTGCTGATATTTTTGTTAATACATTTAGTACTTAAATCAAACAATGTTGGAGACAGCTCATCATCCCTGTTTAATCCTTATGTTATTCGAAATAATAGGTCTATCATCTCATGTATTTGTATCTGAGTCACTACGTCCACAATCGTCATTTGGATGAGCCTAACTAGTTTGGACGGTATTTCAAATTCACTTGATATGTTGTATAAATGTGATGTATAAATGTATAAATGCAAATCATACATACATATATATATATATATATATATATATATATATTATACATATATATATATATATATATATATATATTATATATATATATATATATATGTATACATATATAATGTAGAATTAAGTAATTAAATTATTAGTTTATTTTAATTTTAACAGTAGTTTACTTATGGGGATGCTGACCTCAACAGATCCGATTATGTTAGTATTGTTTGAAATCTTTTAAGCGCATACGGAAAAACCTTTTGTATAAATATTTGTTTGTAACTTTTCCATGTAGTGTTTTTACAGTAATGGCTTAATGATAAATGTTTAATGATAGAACAACGACGGTTATTGACTGTATTGGCGTCGATCATCAAAAGATAATGGTAAAAATGTGACAAGAAAAGTGAAAGGAAACTATTTTGTCGTCGGCAATAAATGTATTGTTTCATAGTATTGGCCACTTCTGTCTCTAACAGTTTCTATCAAAAATATCTGCAAATATGTTACAAAACCTAGAGATAAGTTGATTAAGATGTAAGCTACAATTTGGCATATATTCTCATTCCTTATTTATGATAATCATCTCACTGAAGTACATGTCGGCGCATCTGCCAAGCGACGAGCCCACTTGTAACGATGTACAAGGATGAACTTCCTCCAGAAAAGACAGAGTTGCCTTATTTTTTTTATACATAGATAATTCGTTTTCTAATTTAAAATTAAACTTCGTCTTAAAATTTTAAGCTCACTCTGCTATAAGAACATTCCGAGAAAACCGAATTCCAGCAAAATTTTCCTAACTAGCAAAACATCATTTGTAAGAAAACAGCGAGAGAATTATCAAACGACCATTATTTTAATGCAGATAATGACCCTAATAAGATTAGTATATGAGCAAAAACAGTTGCAAAGTAGAGCACTTTGTAGGTCTTTAAATGGGCAAAAAACTGGGATGCAATTTATTGATATCAGAAGTAAAAGTCGTTAGTCGTTAGTTACATGGATGCAAGACGTTGCTATGCAAAACAATTGACTTTTACATAGCAAGTCAAAAAAATTAAAGTATCATAATTAGAGTGTAAAAGACAAGTAGCCACCATCTACTTAAAAAAACCAAGCTCATTCCAAAGGATATGCCAAATTGTAGCTTACATCTTAATCAACTTATCTCTAGGTTTTGTAACACATTTGCAGATATTTTTGATAGACTTAGTTGCAAAATTCCACGTTACGATGAGCCATAACTATTAGAGACAGAAGTGACCAATACTATGAAACAATACATTTTGTTGCCGACGACAAAATAGTTTCTTTTTACTTTTCTTGTCACATTTCTACCATTATCTTTCGATGCTCGACGCCAATATAGTCAATAATCATCGTTGTTTTATCATTAAACATTTATCATTAAACCATTACTGTAAAAACACTACTTGGAAAAGTTACAAACAAATATTTATACAAAAGGTTTTTCTATATGTGCTTAAAAGATTAGAACAATACTAACATAATCGGATCTGTTGACGTCCGCATCCCCATAAGTAAACTGTTAAAATTAAAATATACTAATAATTTATTTAATTACTTATTTCTACTAGGAAGATCCATAAATGTTCATTTCAGTTCTTACTGAAGTTTTTATTAATAAAGTTGAAATTTATAACTTTGAAATTTCAAACACGTAACGTATGTCAGATAATTGCGCTTTCAACTAAAAATAATTCCACCAATAACTTACAGGAAAACTTTATACATTTAATTGAAAATGTTATAACCGTTACGAAAGAAACTCAATTCTATTTGGATTTGTATCGATAATAGAAACTGTTATATCAAAAGAAAGATACTTCTATTCCCTCGAATAAAATCCGATATTACGAAGCTCGAATTCAGAAACATTAAAGTTCAATCCGGTTTAGATAATATCTGAATCATATAAAACGATTCATTTTAGTATTTGTTAGGAATTTTATGATCTCCGTTACGGTAGTTGGCAAAAGATGTCACAAAATTGAAACAAACTTATTTTTTTAATCCAATATTTTAAGTAAAAATACTGAAGTTTGGCATTTAATTCAACAAAAGATAATATAATTCCAAAAATAATTGCAACATCTACAAAAAATATATAACCCCAGATGCAAGTTATATTTTTGTAAATATTAGTTTATTACTACATTATTCATACCATATTTAATATTTAGTTATACAAGGTGTACATAAATGGTCCGATAAAATTGTTATATAAAAATAATTTTAACCAAAAATATTTCCCAAAAGTACTAAAATAAGAACTGAACCTGTGGGTAAAAATATATATGCCATATTACCGAAACACGTGGAGAAGATTCTGAAAGGAAGCGGACGAGACTTATGCATGCTCTAGAATCTATAAAGTCTTGGGGAAGGATAGTACCGCGACTTCTTCTCTACCGCGGTCAGTTTTCTAAAAGAAAAATGCAATAAAAACTCATGGGAAAGGCCCATTCTAATTTTATACTTATTGCTCTTATTAGAGATCATACCAAATATCTATTCGCTTACCGACAGCGGGACATTCCTGACATTCAGCTGTTGGACTATTGTTGAAAATGTGGTTTTTTAAAACGTTCTCTTAATACCTATGATTATACCTAGGGACGATACTTCATTTAATTTTGCACTACTTGATGCTGTGCAGAATCGGTAGATTTTCCCAAAGTATATGCATAATAATTTGTGTGAAGTGAGTTAAAAACCAAAACTTCATTCCGTATGTACTTCTCGCATAGCCTTTCCATTGTTTTTAATAAAAACGATGTTAGGCTGATTCGTCGGAAAGCCTTTAGCAGGGTGTAGTTCATCCTACTTGGTTCTTTTTATGATCACACGTACCTCTCTACACTTCCTAGGAATAAACATCAGAGCCAAGGAGGCTCTAAACTTTCCCACAAGGTGCGGCAGAAGTATATCCAGTTCGCACCGTAGTAGGGCTAGATACAAGCCGCCAGGTCTTGGTATGTAACTTTAAAGGGGTAAAACACGATATTGCCCATTTTACCATTTCTTCACCAATCATTGTTCTTACGAGAGGCCAGTCATTTAGTGAGGGTCTAATTTTTTTTTATCCAGTTTGGTGCCGTTGTAGCCCTAGAACCGAGGAAGTGTGTTTTTATTAGGATGTCAGTACTTTCGCAATGGTTGGAAGTTTTGCTTTCATCTTTCTTCGTTATTATGCCAATATGCCGATGTGGATCCTCTGAGAGCATTTTTTGTAGCCTGGAAGCCTGCGAGAAATCTTTGACTTTCTCATAGTGGGTTCTCCAAGCAGCTCTTTGTTTTTGTCTGAAGACTTTTTTAACCTCTCTGAGGTTTGACTGATAAGAATTCCAATCCTCTTTTAGTCTGGTTTATATTGCTCTATTAAGGTGTTCCAGTTCAGTGCACCACCAAGAGTTGGTTTTATGACTTTCCTGAACTATCCTTATCGGACAGGATTTTTTATAAGCATCAAGCAAGATGCAACATGTGGGACCGTTTCGGCTGCTTAGTGGTAGACAAAGGTTTGCTTGCTTGAGTGTCACGGAAGCCAAGAGAATTGTTCCTACAGACGCGTTAGAAGTGTTACTAAACTGTTACTATGCAATTGAATATAAATAGAGAAGCTTAATGGGAGATAATATGGGGTCAGACCATATGCTAGTCAGAACGAAATTAAGATTGAAATTATAGAGAGATAAAACCCAATAAACCAATAGAGGAAACAAATTTCAATGGCAATACCCTAAAACAAGACATTAGAAGAAATAAATTTACTAAAAAAGTGATAATTAAGCAAACTGTGCCTAAATAAACTAAAGAGTCAGTCGAAGAAACATGAAAGTACTCTACAGAAATAATAATAAAAACCGAGAAAATAACTAAACATACTATCATAGATACAACTGATAGACGAAAGGAGCTGTAATCATTGAACGACCCTTCAGAAAAGTTGGGTACCAATGAGTAACAATATAACTACCTCCGAAAGTTGGGAGCCAATGTAGAACTATAAAACTCTCAACTTTATTTGGGAGTCAACGGTTAGGCCTCGTTTAGCTCAGTCTCTCAGTGTAAGAACATTTTATCTTAGAAGTAAAGATGAAAGATAAGTTTGGCTGGTGCAAATAAACCAAGATATTAACTAATTATATTTATTGTACATAAATAACTATAAAAATTTAAAATTTTAATAATAAATTAATATTGAATAAAATCACAAAGCAAATCTTGCTTATAAGCTTCGCAAATATACAATGATACTTATGGTATTACTGGATAGCTTGTTCTTGGCTTCAAAAGTAGTAGAATGTAGTGGTTAGTTGCTGATGTTGGCTTCACAGGATAACTTGCTGATAATGTAGTTAAATTCAGATACGTTCATCTTCAGGTCTACTTAGCAGCTGCAGTTATTGGTGCATGGTCGATAAAAATTAGACCAAAAAAAAACTAGAAAAAGTAACCTTGTGTTAGCTACTGCATGTATATCTTAAAATATTTTTTTACCATTTGAAGATTGACAAAAATTACAATAATAAAAAGAAAATAGCAAATTGGCAAGGATAAATAATTATAATTATTATTAGATGAATTAGTCAAATTATCTTCAAGATATATTAGCTGCATATTGGACGAATTATTAAGTTTTCCTATATTATTTCCCTTTCTTTAGAATTAAAGTGTAGAGCAGAGTTGTGAACTGGCAAATAGCATTTGTCGACTAAAGCGAGGAATAGAAATTTATATGTACCATGCTGTAACATAGAGCAGACTGGAGTCAAACAATGGAATTATAACTGAAATAAATAAAGATTAAAAATTAAAAATTAAGATTAAATAGGATATTTAGTTTATTGAAGAGATGAATAAAAAATTGGACGCCAACTATTTTTAGAATAAAAGTTGTAAATTAAAAGATATAGGCAATAGATGGATAATATCAAAATAAAATTGAGGTAAAATAATTATTAAAAGAAAAATAACAAGCATGTGACGTTTATAAAGTTACAGAGGAAAATCAAAGAAGAAATCTTACAAAAAGAAGGATCACAAGAAGAGAGGGTATTTGAAAGGATATACAAGTCAAAAAAGAGAGAATGGAGAAGTAAAATAAAGTCAAAAAAGACAAAAGAAACTATATACACAAGATGCTAACAATTTTGGCAAACTAAATATCGGAAATAACAAAAATTAAAATCTTTAATAGGAGAATTAAAACTTTACTACTTAATGAAGCAGAAATGTGGACGAAACAGGACGAAACTATTCTTCTTCTTGATGTGCCTATCCGGTACAAATGCTGACGATCATCATGGCAATCTTTATCTTATCTGCAGCAGCGCTGAAAAGCTGCATAGATGTTGTATTAAATCAGATTATGAGGTTCTTTAACCAAGATGTTCTTCTTCTTCCTGGACCCCGTTGTGCAAATATTTTTCCTTGCAGGATGGCTTAAAGGTGAGCATATCTGGATTCATTTCGCATAATATGTCCAAAGAATTGTAACTTTCGAAACTTGATGGAGATGACGAAACTATAATTAAACAGAAACTAAACAGCTACAAACTTTTGTAGACATATCTTTAAGACAAATCTTGAAAATATAGTGACCTAATAACACAGAACCACTTATACAAAACTATGGGAAAAAACAAACAAAATAACATATTTACTACAGTCAAGGAAAAAAATGGAAATGGATTGGCTACACTTTGTGAAAAGATCAAAACAGCATAGCAAGACAAGCACTTACATACATACCAACATAAGGGAAAATAAAAAAAAGGGAGATCCGACAACAGCTGGAAAAGAACTATAACGAAAGAACACGAAAAATTTTATATGTATGCTTATATATATATATATATATATATATATATATATATATATATATATATATATATATATATATATATATGTATATATATATATATATATAATTAGTGTTACTCTGAGATAGCGCGTAAGTAATACTAAATTTGAAACTAGATTTTATTGTCCATTGAAATCAACGTTTCGGCAGGAAACCCTTGCATTTGTTAAGACTAAAATGTACAAGTTTAGGAACAAAAAGTTATTGTAAAACATGTTAAAAACTTTCCAAAACGTAAAACGGGACACTGACATTAATGAATTGACAGAATACTGTCATTAATATATTAAAATTATTTTTAATTGGGCGTATCGTTGGTGTTTTCAAAAAAGGTAAAGGGGAGATATGTTATGACTTTAAGAGTCTTTTATGGTGTTATATTTATTATTATTTAAATCAGATTGAAATATATTTTATTTAGGTTTTGTGTATTTTTTTGTCATTGATTGCGTTGGTATTTTTTTTATATCTATTGATTCGTATATCTCCCTCTTCTTTTTGTTTTGCTCGGTTTTTAAAATTTTGATGTCTTCAAATTCAAATTTATGTTTCTTCCCATTTTCATGTTTTGTGAGCGCAGTGATGTTGTTCTTGTCATATTTGTGAGACCGAATTCTAGAATGAAGCATTTGACTGGTTTGCCCAATATAGACACTTTCACAGTTAATACTGTGAACTTAGCGTTTTAATTTCAATCAAAGAGAAGAGTTTATGTGAGGTTGGCTATTGTTAAACCGCAGAGAAGTTGCCTTTATAGGCTTCTCTTGGAAACGTAGTTCAACTTTACTGAACGAAGAATCGGGTTACTCGCATGGTGTCGGCAGGGATGAGACTGTAAGGCCTTGTTTTACAACCAAGGTCGGACAGAAACGGCCCCTGCACCTGTGAGGAGAGAAACGTGAAGCGGATCTCTTCCTGAGAAATCAGGAAGTGAACAACCGAGAGGTACCTGGGATGGCAAGTCGGTTGACAGCGATCAACCTGGTCGAAAAAAAACAGAGTCGTCGGAGTAAGATTTCCAAAATTTCGTTTGAAACCCTTGTGTGTCACCGCCACCGTCAGGCATTATGAGTGACATCTTTCCCCCCTGTAGTGATAGCACGCAGGTGCTATCAACTGAAGATGTTAGTAGTAGTAAGTGACAACCTGTCGTCTTCTGTAGATCCCAACATTGATAAAATTAGCTCTGATAAACATTATAAAAAATGTATTAGCGAAATTAATGACGGTAACAACGAAGCGTCAGAAGTTGAAGATAGCGAAGACGGCACATACGAAGAGTCCTCTGAAGAAGAGAAAACAATATTAGAGATGGAAGAAACAATAGAAGAGGAAATTGAAGAAGAAGAAGTCATAGAACTAATAAATGACGAAGAAGAAAACAAGAGAAAAAGGCAAAGGCCTTTAGGAGATTCTTCAGATGATGACGAAGAGGTAAATAAAAAGGCCAAAGAAATGGCTGAATCCGTAAAAAAAACAACGAACTGACTCGGTCGGTCAATGTATTGACTGAGCAGATTATTGCCTTCCAAGAAGAAAATAAACTAACAAGAAAAGAAAGTAAACCCAGAGAAGAACAAGCGAACAGACAAATTAAAGAACTCTTAGCTCAGATGACTGAGCTAAGAAACGAAAATAAGAAAAAAGACGTAGAAATAAAAAGGCTGGTAAGCCATATAATGGCGCTAACCTTGGCGATTCCCTCCACAGATGTCTCGGAAAAACCACAAAATCATAAAAAAATGATTATCGAAACAGTCACGACTGAAAAGCCCAAAGAAAAACCATCCGAAAAGAAGACAGTTAAAAACCGCGACACCAGCAACAGTGACATGTCAGAAAAGCCAAAAAGTTCCCCAGAGTCCAAAGAAGGATGAAAAAAAGCTAAATCAAAAAAAGGCACTGCAGAAAAACAAACCGAGATAATTCAAAAAAGAAACAAAAAAGAGTTGACAATAGCGGCCAAAAACACCCAAAAAGGTTCAAAGAAAGAAACGAAAAAGAGGCAAAAGAGGCCAGTACAAGTACAGCAGTGACTTCCCAAAATAATGAAAACGAAATAGCTAAAAACCAACCAGCTAAAACAGTAAGAAAACCTCCAGCTATCATTTTAAAAACAGTCGGAGAGCACCAGAAAATACTAACCTTAGCCGCCAAAAAAAGGCATTATTTTAGTAAACAAATTTGTAAGATCAGAACGATTAATAGTTATTAATACTAAAACAAGAGAAGATTACCTAGGGGTGGTTAACATCCTGGAAAACTACAGTCCCAAAATAGAATAGATAGCGTATTCTATAGATAGCGACAGACTTAAAAGAGTAATCATGAAGGGCCTCTCATCTAACACAAACACTGAGACAGTAATGAACGAACTTAAACATAAAGGCATCGATGCAATAAGGGTCATAAATATGATATCCAAGAAAGCGGACAGAAAACCTCTGTCGCATTTTATTATAACAATTAAAGAGGAAGATGACAGTAAAATTAAAAAAATATCTGATTTATGTGCGTCAAATGTGGAGAAAACCACAATAGTCAAAACTGTGAAAAAAGCAAGGAGACTGATCCGAAATGCGCAAACTGCTGGGAAGCGTATACCGCTAACTATGTAACGTTTAAAACGTTACATTTTTGTTCTTATTAATTTCAAAGTACTTTCCACTATTTTTCTGCGCATACTATTTGATTTTTATTGATAATAAGTTCTTTTTCCTTTGTTTGTATTCCTATATTTTATTTCAATATTTTCCTATTACAAATAAATCCGCTGATTAATTTCTTAAGTCCCCTCGTAGTCCTACCTTCGCTTACTTTATCGTACAAGAAACAGAAACCCCACTCCTAAATAATTTACTTCTATCAATCCGACCCGATTTAATTTCTTTTTAAAATGAACCAGCAAACGAGAAGGTATTATTATTAAAAATATAAGTCCTCGTGGTCAGAAACTTCCAACGGTCTGGGTAAGTTAATACTTTGCTCTTTTTACAACAACATATTTTCATACTTTAATCAAGAACACTTTTAGTTTTTCGTATAATTTTGTGTACGCAAGTACTTAAAAACTGCTTACAATTTTTATTTTCTTTTTACCTTTGCTGTAATAATAATAATTCAACATAAATCGTATTTATCGCACAACTTTGTCTTTTTCATTTTTCATTTAATAATTTATCTATTGATTACAATTATTAATTTGTGAGTTTTGGCAACATCAGAGAATTCTGGATCGGTATACAGGTCTCGGAGAGAAGAGCTTTCCGCTTGCCAGGATTCTTCTGTTGTTGGACAAAACTCGTGCCATGACGAGTTTTATAGCGGCTTTTGTTTTTCTAGCCACCTTGGTTTTTATTCAAGAGAATCCACCTTGGTTTTTATTCAAGAGAATCCACCTTGGTTTTTATTCAAGAGAATCCATCTTGGTTTTTATTCAAGAGAATCCACCTTGGTTTTTATTCAAGAGAATCCACCTTGGTTTTTATTCAAGAGAATCCATCTTGGTTTTTATTCAAGAGAATCCACCTTGAAGAATACGAAAATGAAATTGTTTTTTTTTTGGAATAAGAAATCCATCTCGATTTTGAAAGTCCGCATGGCTTTGGATTGGAGAGGGATCCACATGGTTTCGGCTTAGCGGCATGGTTTTTGCAGACATTGTATGGTCCGAGTTGAGACGGAAACAGCAGGAGGATTTCTCATAGAGTAGAGCTAAGTTTCTTTATTTCTTGAGATTTTGTATATAGATGCTTAATTTCCTGTTGTTAGAACCTCAATTTAATTGTTATTACATTTTGAATTATTAAAATATAAATAAATAAAGATATGTGTTAAAGAAATTATTTTATTAATAATTCCCGATTTCTCAAATTAAGTTAGTTTATGCCGAACATCACCCCTGAGGGGTTTCAATGTGCAATGGGTGAGCTAGCCGTTACAACTATAGAGGTGACGCCAAGGCCCCCAAGAAGAAACAACCTGCTCCCAAATAAGCAACCCCACGACAAAAAAAGACGTCAGCTATGCACAGGCAGCACAAAAACCAAAAGAGGATTCCCCTAAAAACACCCAAAACCAAAAAATCCAAGATGCGGTGGCCCTCATCGCCAACTTCCATACGGATTTCAATAATAAAATGTTGGAATTCGCAAGCATGATGAAAAGAGCCACAAAAGTAATGTCGGCTATAGGACACGGCCACCAACAATGCCAGTAAACCAGACGGAGGATTTACGCATAGGGTCATGGAACTCCGGAGGGCTAAACCAAAAAATCAACATACTGGATGAGATTGCCAACAGATAAGAGCTAGATATCGTAGCTCTCCAAGAAACAAAACCAACAGAAAAGAAAAAGAAAAAGTTCCCAGGCTACGATATATACAGAAAAGAGTATCGAACAAACTCAGGTGGAACATCCATCATGGTTAAAAAAGGGTTAAAACACCAACACATACCAACGCCAGATGGACTGGTCGCGATGGAAGCCACGGCTCATCGCAGGAAATGAATCGCTAAAAATAGTTTCAGCGTACGTAAGACCAAATCACTCTGTATTCGACGAAGATCTGAATCTCATCCTAACAAATAAGCCCACAATAATAATAGGCGACCTGAATGCTAGATCTCCAAACTGGTTCGACAGGCTAACAAACCAAAACGGAAGACTGCTGTGTGGCTACATCGAACAAAAACCAAACACACTAATAGTAGGACCAACAGACCCAACCTGTTTCCATGGACAACTTCCCACCCATATAGATATTGCAATCCTACACAACATAGTCCAACAATATGAAATAAATTCTATAAATTCGAGGGCGATTTAACCTACAATCTAATCGTCCTTACAATAGGCGCTATAGACATTAACCAAGTACAGCCCTATCAGAAAAAGATGACAAGTTGGCCTAACTGTCAAAGAATGGTGAGCGAGAACATCGGTGTGATACCCACAATAAACAATATCACATACCTCAAAGATTGTGTGGAAAATCTAGAAAATACAATAAATAACGCCATCGATGCCAACTCCAAAACCAAAAACACCACAATCCAAAAAGGAAGATTCAGGAACATAAACATAGAAGTTAAAGACCTAATAAAAGAAAAAAACAGGAAAAGGAGAAGAGCATACCGAACAAGAACTAGAGAGGACAAAAGGATTGCAAAAGAATTAGATATGGAAGTCAAAAAACAACTACAAAACCACAGAAACGAAGGGTGGGACAACTACAAACAAGACCTGAATCCAAATAAATCAACGTTCTGAAAGCTCACAAAAATTCTGCGAAAAGACAAAAAACACATTCCACCTCTACACGGCGAAAACGGCATAGTATACACAGAACACGATAAAGTACAAGTCATGAAAGATGAACTTGAAAAAGCGTGTAGAAATAACGAACACCCTGACGAAGATCTCGACTTTACAGAAGAAGTAGAAAGAACGGTCAGAAGATTAAGAAAAAGAAAAAGCTGAATAGGCATAAATCACACCTCATCTGACGAAATTAAAGAAATAATAAAAATGACAAATGCAAAGAAAGCTCCAGGACCTGACAACATAACCAACAGAGCTCTGAAAAATCTACCCGCTAAAGCGATAGTCACATAACAAACATTATAAATAGCATATTTCGGCTGAGATACTTCCCAGATAAATGGAAAGAGGCACATGTTACAATGGTAGCCAAGCCAGGAAAAAATGGCACGTTACCACAAAATTACAGACCCATTAGCCTGATCTCCTCGCTGAGCAAAATAGCAGAAAGGGTAATACTAAAAAGATTAGATGAAGAAACTCAAACCCTGGGAATAATACCAGAAGCTCAACTCATGTGAGTTACAAGTGCTCAGATTAACTAAATATATAACAAAAGGCTTCAACGATATAATGTATACAACAGCCGCCTTTCTCGACGTCAGTAAAGTCTTCGACAGAGTATGGCACCAGGGACTTCTATATAAAATGAACTAACAAGGGTACAGCGAGGCAATAACATGTCTCCTTGCCTCATACCTAGCCAACAGAAGGTTCAGGGTTCGGATAGGGACAACCCTGTCCGAAGTCGGAACCCTGGAGGCGAGGGTGCCTCAGGGGGCTGTGTTGTCGCCGTACTTGTACACAATATATACGGCCGACATACCGAAAGAACCAGGAACCCTGCTAAGCCTCTATTAAGACGACACGGCCATAGCAGTCAGCAAAAGTAACCCGAACACTGCAGCTAACTATCTGCAAAGAGCACTAGATAGATTCTAAAGCTGGTGTGAAATGTGGAAAATCGCCCTAAACCCAGATAAGACACAGGCCGTCATGTACAGACATCGCAGAAGTATACCAGAAAACGAAATAACAATAGTTGATACTCCCATTGAATGGGCAAACTCGGAATAATACTTAACAAAAAACTAACATTCACCGAACATGTCAAGCAAACGATAAACAAAGCCAAAGCACTAAAGCAACAACTCTCCACACTAATAGGCAGAAGAAGCAAATTACGTTTCAAAACAAAAATGAGAATAGTAAACAGCGTAATAATACCAACGCTCACATACGCCTCCGCTGCTTGGGGACACAACTGCAAAAGCAACAGGAAAAAAATCGAAACGACACAAAAGCAAATGATAAGGGAAGCAATATATCTACCAAGGTATGTGCCCCTAAGAAATCTATACAGAGATTCCGGGCAGGAAAGAATATTAAGGAAAATGAATGAAAGAGCTTACGAAATATTACACGGGCTAAGAAACCACCCAAGCAGACTGCTAAGAGAGCTAATAGACTAAGACGAAAATGTTAGAACGGTACACAGACGACCTAAGCAACAAATAGCTGGATTCAGAGCAAACCAAGAATAGCCACACAGCAACGAATTTTTAGACAGTGAGCACAAAAAAAATGAGGCGAAGTTGCTGCAGCCAATCAAGAGATGGCTGGTTGGATGAGTTTGGATGGCTGTAGCAAATCAGTCTCAGTCTGGCGAGCCTAAAACGATAGTATATAAGAACAATATATACCGGGGTGTGCGATGGCAATATACACCTGAGAATGCACACCCCAACACACGCACACATAGTAGTAGTTTAGATGTAGTAAAAATATAAAACCCAAAAAAACATATACATGGAGTATGTGAGAGCGGTATACACTTGGGAATGCACACTCCATAGTTAAGTTAGATTAGTAGTAGTAGTTAAGGTAAAAAAAATCGCTCACTGTCTAAACAAAACCATGTCTTCTGTAAAACATCGAAAGTCATATGCTGATTGTCCAAAAACTTAATAAATCCAAATTAAAATGTATAAAAGGCCCGTCAGGTCTTTTATACCAGCCGTCAGGCATAGGCCCCTCAGGCAGTTTGTATGCTAATCTAAACGCGAATTCCGAGCACCGAGGTCATGTGCGGCATACATGGGCTCGGTGGCCGGACCCTACTCGGATGCTCAACCGGCGAGGAGAACAAAATTTATTTTGCCAAATCGGCGGCTGAGTGTACGAGTACACACTCTTTTCGGACAGGGAGTCATCAGCCCAGGCTGTCTCTCTTTTCAGAACACACACTTTTTCTTTTAGGGACACAAGTCCCGATGTCAAGTAAGATTAACGTCTATAGAGTCAGTAAAGTAAATAGGGATAAAAGCCGATATGTGTGCTACCCCTACAGTTAGGTGGCTTAACCATAGTCAATAAAAACAGAGGGTGTCCCATTACCCAGTGCAACCAAAGTAATATTCAGGTCATAAGCCTCCTCATGTAAGTCACACGCTGAGGAGGGGTGGAGGAAAAGCCTGGGGGTCAGATAGGTACCACTTCAATAACGAAGTGTGACCGGTTTGATCTTCGGATATGTGGATCCCACTTTACAATAATATACACATATTCCTTATGGGCAGGGTAGATCACATGTGTGTGTATGTGTGTCTCGTAAACAACATGTGATTTGTCAAGTTTAGGAAATTATGTTTTTAGTTTAGTGAAATATTTATTTAAAAGGTTGTTGCCTTTGTGGCCTTATATGACTAATGCCCAACCAATGCATCACTGCATAAGTAATGCATTGGTGGTAATGCACTGATATTGAGTAATGCATTGGTTAGTGGTTAGTGTAGTAGTGTCTGTCGGCTCGGGAGACTAAGACTTTGGAAGCCCCGAAGAAGACATCGAAGAGGATGTCGAAAGCTCTGTACAATGATAATCGACGCGGTTCAACCCGGAAGAATGTTGAGTTTAGTATTAATTTCTGTGATAGTATTAATCTTGGCTCTAGGCTTAATTGTACAAACCGCCGAAATTTTTCGAAATATCTTTCGCTAATTTATATTACTTGAATTTTTCATTTAACACATAAAATTCATAATAAGCTAATCAAAAAACATATAAGTACATGGTTTTGTCGGTTATTGTATTATTTTTCTGTCTATTTCCAGGTTTCAGAACGAGGTAGCACACTGTGTACCAGTAAGTGTATATTATATCCCGCACATTTCTTATATATATATATATATATATATATATATATATATATATATATATATATATATATATATATATATATATATATATATATATTTAATATTTTTATTTGAAACGTCTTTGTTTATATAGAATTTTTTATAAACACTGTATTTGTTGATGGTCGGATGTATCATTTTTAATAAAAAAACTAAATTTGTGTACCACATTTTATTGACTAAAAATGTGAAAAAACGGCATATAAACTATCTGTTATTTTTTGAATTCCCAACTTGATTTTGTTGATTTAATGCTATTTAAAAATAAGTTATATAGTGGTTAATTATTTCTACATTCTAACGTTTGCCAGGTATATCTTTAAATACTGGAAACATTTTATAAAATGAACGACTTGCGAATGGAATTGTAATAAACTAAAGCAGTGAGCACATCAATTACTCACATATCCGGCTTTCCGCCTGAATTAAGGCAGTACCGTCTACGACACTTTAATTACAATTTCCGTATGACAAAGACGCCACCAGACAGAGACACTATTACATTCTAATGCCTATAAACAGCGCTTAATCCCAAGTAGAAGGTCTAATTATGTTAAATGGGTCATAGGAGAGGAGTTTAATTCTGCAAAGTTTGACACGCACTACTATTACAGTTACTGGTTGATAATGTGACTGCGGTTGCAGGATATACGCACTATTGATAGTTTCAAGTTTCAGCCCTACAGGCTGTTGAACTTCCGCTCAACTGTATAAGGGCTTTAATATAGATTAGGGGTTATTTAGTTTAAATTTAGTGGTTTCTCTTTACTGAAAAATATATTGGTTACAGAAGCTTAGGGAAAGATCTCGAAGTAAAGTTTATATACACGGTGATTACTTTATACAGTTGGTTTTATGAGACTATAATTTAACTCTATAAAATTACTTATATAACCATAAAACAGTATTGGTAAATGGAAATATAAAATATTTGCTCTGTGTATAAAATCTTTTCCCATCTTTAATTAAGATAATCTTGTCAATTAGTCAGTGGGCAATGCACCTCTATCAGCATTTAGCGATAATTTCCTAAAACTAAAAGCCCAGAATAACAAGAAATCAACTAACATTTAAAAAAGGCTTTGACACTAAAGAGGCATTATTTACTATACAAACACTCATAGAAGGGTGTCGAGATGTCAACTGTGACGTATTCATGTCTAGGTTATGTTGAGAAAACCTTCGGAAAAATACAACACAGATGGTTTGCAAAACATATAGTAAGACACAGAAATAGATGATTAGGATGTAAAAATCATTATAAATTTATACCGACATTAGAAAGCCACTATACGTATAGACCAACAAAAAACTAATGAGATATTTATAAGAAAAGGATTATGTCAAAGACTTGTACTATCCCCCCTTCTTTTTAATATGTACTCAGACGAGATGTTTAAAGAGGCACTAAAAGACATTAATGAAGCCTATTAATTAACGGAACACTAGTAAATAATATCAGATATGCGGACGATCAGATATATGGAGCTCTATCAGACATCTTCAAAAGCAACATGCCAAATTATTAAAAAAAAAGACGTTCGACCAATGTGTGCTTTTAGTCATGACTTTGCTGAAACACTTTCCTCAACCTAGGCTACAGCCGCCAAACTCAGAATAGAAGAATGGAACGCTCGCTACTTGGACTGACTTTAAAAGACAGGGTAAGAAACGAAGAAATTAGAAGAAGGACAGGCGCCATAGATTTCATAGAGCGCATAACAGGGCTGAAGTGGAACTAGGCAAGCCATGTGGCCAGAATGAATGACGGGCGATGAACCAAAAAAAGTACAGTGTGGAAACAACAATGTGATGAATGATGATGATTATGATGATGATGATGATGACAACGATGATGAATATGATGGTAATAATGATAATGATGATGATGACGGGAAAGATACAATACTGGGGGCTAGCAGAAAAGGGCTGCAAATTTTAGTTGACCCTACTATTTCAAACTGCGAAATATAAAAAAGTTTTAGCAGCTATCGAGGAGATAGAACTGAACTCGCAGAGGTAGGAAGAAAGAGAGGTTCACAACACAGGATAAAGGTAAGTATGAATAAGAGAGTAAGAGAGACGGAAATGGTGGCAGGTTCGAGTAGGCGACAGTGCAAGTGAAATAAGGTGATTTGTAGACCGGGGTGCAGACGGACGGAGAAAAATAGATAAATAGTAGGAATAAAAGCAAATGAAGAAATCCTGTTATGCAGAGGCAGACGTGGTGGGTCGCATGAGTGCGAGAGATAAAAGCTGATGTGTGATGACGAGCGACTGAGAATCGGGCAAAAGAAGGTCATCGGGAATAAGTTATGTTTTAACGGACAATCCCTACCTGATGTCCTAGTATAAGAGGGGTGAGGTTTAGCTAATCCCGGCCAGATCGAAGTTACGAAGGGCAGGAAGGTTCGACTTAGCGCTAAGTTGGTCGAAGCGATTCTGAGGTGGTTTTTAGTTTCAGGAACCTATTACGGTTAAAAATGTTCCCCTACGGCGTCTGTTTGCAGATTCCCCACCTAGTGATAAAAAAAACTTAAAATTGAAAACGATAAGTCTCTTATCCTGTTTGTTTGTTGAATGTGGGTGGTTTTAAAAATTTTGTTTGTTCTAATTTTACTTGATTAAATTATAGAAGGTAATGAAGCTGTTTGTATAGATTTTACGTTACTTACTGAAACAATATTAGATAAAGAAGCTTAGGTATTGATTTTTTCTTTTTAACTCAATTGTTTGTCGTTTTAAATTAGATTTTAAACCGTTTTTATGTTGTATTAGTTTATTTTATAAATCGGTTTTTAAATTGGTTTGTTGTTCTACTATTATATTTTCTAAATTATTCTGTTGTTCTTCTAATTTATCTATTCAATCGTGATTTGACTTACCTCTAACTAAAAATTTTCTTGAATTTAAGATAAACTATTTATGATTTGTACCTCTACTTTTCTACGTCTCTTTTTCTCTTCTTGTCTACGTTTCTCTTTCCGTTCTTCCTCTTCTTCTCTATGATTCTCCCAAAGTTCATCCTCTTCTTGTCTACGCTTCTCCTTGACCTCCCTATGCTTTTTCTTCTCCTCTCTCGTCTTGTCTACGTTTCTCTTCATCTTCTTTCATTTTAAAAATTATCAGGGGAAATGGACGTATCCATTTCTTTAATAAATTCGGTAGATTTTTTTAGGTAGTGTAGTAGTGTCATTAATGTTACACTTTTCTTGATAATTAAGTTTATTGATCACCAACTTGTTCACAATATTTAATACAATTACAACTACAAATTTCAGAATCTCAACATACTACTATCATTAACTGTCACAAACATGTGTTTGTGACAATTATATATTTTCTGATGTTCCAAACTTCACTAGGAATTTCTTTTTATTTGCCAAGGAACTTTCCCAATGTGGGATAAATCTTACGCAACTTTTAATATATATATATATATATATATATATATATATATATATATATATATATATATATATATATATATATCACAGAATGACGGTATTAGATTTTTGTTTTGATAAAGTGCAGCAACAACCGTTGATACGTATTTCGACCTCCTTAAGTCTCTTCAGAACGGTATAGCCACTGCTCTAGAGCAGTGGCTATACCGGAGGATTATTGGAAGTACGAGAAACTGAATTCACTACGAATTTTGACTAGGATGAACGGCTTGTGGAATGCAATTTTAGATTCCCTTGCCGAGTAATTCATCCAGCTGTTTGTTTCGCAAATTTTAGGAAACACAGTGGTTAAGATTTGAATTCGGTTTCGCTAAGTAGAAATCGTTTGATTTCTCTTTTTATATATATATATATATATATATATATATATATATATATATATTATATATATATATAAACTGTTAATTTATTAGAATGTTTATTTAGAATTATTCTAATAAATTAACAGAAAACTGTTAATTTATTAGAATAATTATTATATGTACACAAAGAGAATATTTCAATATTTACAACTGTAAGAGTAAAAATTTAAATTTTGTTAAAATTATTAAGTTTGATTTTAAAGAAAAAATGATAATACTCTGGGGTGCAGAATTAACTGGACACTTAGATTTAAGCCTTCTAGAAACTGGCGTTTAAAAAAGTTTAAGATGCTCTTAATTATAAGTATTTAATAACAGAAAAAATTTAAAAGTCAAATTTATTACAACTCAAGATTGTTACACCCAAAAAAATAGCAATCAATTCAAGAAATTTAAAAATCTGCAAGGAAATAAAAATTATTATTTTTTTAAATATAAACATTTTTTTATGGAAAACGATATTTAGTAGAGCGTATTACCTCCACAAGCTCTAATTGCGGCTCTTATTCGATCATGCATACTTCGGATTGGGCAGCAAAGTCTGCTTGAGGGATTTGCTCCCATTCGTCGCGAACTGCTGGATCCAAATCATTCATGGTTTTAAACTTACCATGGGTACGTCGAATACGTCGTCCCAGAATATCCCATGCATGCTCTATTGGATTTAAGTCTGCACTCCTTGGGAGCCATGGTAATAAACGAATCTCAACTTCATCCTAGTAATCCCGAGTTATTCTTGCGATGTGCGGACGAGCATTATCCTGCATCAGACGAAAGTTTTCTGCAAATAGGGCAAATAGCACTACATGATCTTCAAAACATTGTTAAATATACCGTTGAGCATTCAAATTGCCCCCTTAAATTATAACAAGTTCACCTACACCAAATTTACTCTCGGGAGTAAAACAACATTGCTTATAACGTTCACCAGCTCTTCTCCATATTCTAGGCCGCCCATTTGATGAGTATCTATTAAGTCTTAATTCATCCAAGAAAAGCACAGTATTCCAATGGTCAACACCCCAGTGTGAATGTTGCCTCCGATGATCTGCTGTTAATAAACCTGTGACCGGTATTCTGGACCTTAATCCATATTTATTTAAGCGTCTTCGAACGGTATAAACGGAAACTGTGTTTCTATGGACATCATTTAATCGTTGAACAAGTACTGGTGCTGATAATGTACGATCGCGTCACGCTTATAACCTAAGAAAGCGATCTTTAACTTGATTTTTGGTTCTTCGTCTACCTTCACCTGGCCTCTTGGTGTATTGTCCTGTTTTTTTAAATATTTATATTGCTGTATTGCATCAAACACTGAACTTCGAGAAATTCCTAAAGCATTTGCGATGTACCGAATGCTCCGCCCATCATTCAGTAAAGCAACAGCTTGTGCTACTTTTTCGGTTGTCATATTGTTTTTATTGCAAGTTTTAAACAGGAGACACTTCAAAAACTGAGGGTGTCAACGGGAACTGGACGAGTTAAGTTCTGTGTGTGAAGTGCCGAAAAATTTCAAATTTTTTCAATATTTTCGGATATAAACAAAACTGTTATACCTAAAATTTGAACCATATATTTGATGGAACACAGTCAATCGTAAAATAATGTTATAACTGACTTAAAGTGAGTTTTTTTTTTCCTGAGTACATTGGTTAATTTACTTTACTTATATTATCTTGAAAACATAACCAACAAATATACTAGTTCTGTCAATTGTAATAAATATTGTTCTATGATACTAGCATATAAGAATAGTGGCTAACTTCCTGGTTCGTATAGGCAACCAGTTTAACGGCATGTCGTATTTAAATTTGCCTATAGCAAACACAACCCACAAATATAAGCGATCAAGTTATTATCGCTTCTGACTACAGGGGCGAGATGAAATCGAATCGAGTCGAAAAGTTCTCCAACTGCAAATAACAGTAATACAACTAAAGTAACAGCCCTCCAGTTTCATATATTGCTGCTGCCAGATCTATACCTAAAACTACGTACCCAAAAAAGAGCAGGCTATAGTGTTCCATATAACTGATAACAATCTTAAATTATTTGACTACGTCAAATTAATTGGAAATATTATTGGACCAAAGAACATCACCTTCGCTTCCAGAATCTCGAACAACCGATTGTGCATTTACCTGAACAATATAGAATGTGTGGACCTATTACTTACAAATAATCCTGTTGTTTACGTAGAAGACGTAGATCACAGTATAAGAAGACTAGTTACACCAGCTAAACGTCTAGTTTTATCAAATATATGTCCATCTATTCCACATGAGCTTATCGAGTCAGCACTCAAAGATTATGGCCTACAGATTGCTTCAGCCATCTCTTTCCTAAGAGCAGGAATTCCAGACGACGAATATAACCATATTCTTTCCTCTCGTAGACAGGTCTACATAGTCCCACCGAATGATAACTATTAGATCCAAATTTCATTGGTTATTCTATTTGAAGGTAATGCACATCGCATATTTTAGTCAACCAATAAAATGCTGTATTTTTTATGCACACAATCTGGACATGTAGCTAACAATTGCCCAAATACAAATGTTTGTTCAGTTTCTACAGAGAATCTATCAACAACTGAAGAAATACCATCCTCACCTGTCCCTGGAATGAAGAGAGCCTTTTCGAATTTAGTAGATTTTAACGTAATCAACGTGTTAGAAACACAAAAAGAAATTTCACCTGCAATGCCTCCTCCTTATCAAGATACAAACAGAAAACCAATAAAACGAGCTAGGAAGAAGTTAAAAAAAGATTCGTCTGATAGTTTCAAAATCACGGATGCCCCAAAAGAATCAATAACAGACTGTTTTATTAAGTCATCACACTCTTTTTCCACTTCTGTAGATAATTTCATAAGTTTTCTTGAAAATATTTACGGTAGTAGCAATCTATTATCTGAAGCCTAACAGTTTACACATGACATCAAATCATTACTCTCTGACATGACAGATTTACAAGAATATCAAAAAACTTAAACAAGATTTTTAATCTAACACAGCAGACACAGTGAGCATAAATTCCCTGTCATCACTGGAACCTCCGGATGAGTAATATCTCTCAGATACCTCCCAACATTTCCAAAAATCCTGTTTTTAATAAACTTTAATTTAATTAAATGGAATTATGATGGGTTTTACCCTAGACTTGAACACCTTCAAAATTGATTCCGGTCAAGTTTGCACTCTACACTGCAAGACAAAGACACTGTTGCCACTTGCAAATTACTTCAGAATGCTACTGACCAATTGCTTGAATGGACTTCAGTAAGTGGATTAGCCGACTTACTGAATGGACTTGAATGGACTTAAGTAAGTGGTAATGGGATAAGCCGGCAACTCTTTTTAAAATATACGTCTCGAATCTCAGCCAATACCGAAAACCCAGCTTATAAATTATTAAGTAATGAACTTTTAAAATCTTTTTCTTCTATTAAACTTCAGTTTATGCACAGTATCTCTCACTACATCTGAATAATATCGATCTTTCAGTCACAACTCCAATATTAATATCACCTAAACCTCCCTGGAATAAATTGATAGCAGATTTTAATCTCTCGTTAACTAATTATGATAAGAACCAGACAAATCCACAATTTCTAAGGCATACCTTTAAAAAATTAACTGCTAACAACAGATTTGCCCAAATTTCATACACAGATGCTTCTAAGAGTCCTATAGCTGTTAGATGTGCTGTAACTTCAAACACAGATTTAATCATATCTTTTAATCTTCCGCTCTTCTGCTGCATACATACTACTGAATTATTCTCTATTCTCCAAGCTACAAACTTACTATCTCCAAGATATAAAAAACGTAGCAATATGTACAGACTCTTTAGCGTCTATATATTCTTAAAAGTATGTACACGGTACATCCTTTGCTTCAAGCTATTCAAAACTCTTTAGATAGTTTAATCTCAATGGAAGTATCTATAACCATGATCTGGATTCCTTCTCATGTAGGAATCCCAGGTAACGGACTAGCCGACCTCTTTGCAAAACAAGCCTTCTTCTAATATGGAGACTAAAAACATACAACTACATACAGATTTACAATCGTATTTTAAAAATATCATCCAAATATCTTAACAAGATCACTGGAATAAAATCCCTTCTAAGCTGCGTGACATCCATCCCAGCGTTAAAAAGCTTGAGTTTCCTTCCATGACACGAAAAAACAAAATCTTAATTCGCCGACTTAGAATCGGCCATACAAGACTAACTCATAAACATTTAATGACTTCCTAAGATACACCTACATGTACACACTGTATTAATATTTTATCTGTTAAATATATTCTCGTCCCCACTTTAACAACGAAAGAAAAAATAATCTTTTGAGTCGAAACCTACAAAATATTCTCAGTTCGCCAGATCAATTCCAAAACCTTATTAATTTCCTCTATGAAACCAAGCTTTACCAGGATATTTAGAAGAAGAAACGTAGTTTAGAATTTGATAAATAATAATTATACCAATATTAAATGTATTTAATGTATTTATTTATTAATTTTAATGTTACTGTATATTCTTGTAATGTAATGTAATAAAATTGTACCTGTGTCAGTGACCTACGCTGTCGAGACACAAAAAGCTAAATAAAAAAAAAATACAAAAACCTACAGCCGAAAATCAGGTACACTACCACAATAAACTTAAATTAATACTAAGTCAATATTTACTATTTACATTAACTATACACATTAACAACAAAACGTATTATTTACTATTTAAATGGGAATAAGCCACAATTATAGGTTAAAATACGTGTATTTTCATTTCAATTTCCACTTCGGAAATCGTTCTCAAAATACAAACATTAGTTTTAAATATAAAATATATAAAATTTAAATACTAATGTTTGTATTTTGAGAACGATTTCCGAAGTGGAAATTGAAACGTCAATAAACGTATTTTAACCTTTAATTGTGGCTTATTCCCATTTAAATAGTAATTAATTTAAAATGCCACAAGAAAATAGCTTCAGAACAATAACAAAACGTATGTGTAAAAGTGTTGTTGTTCGCACAAAACATCTAAACAGGTTCAAACAATTGCTAATAAGACATAAAATACAGTTTTAAACTATTTGATCTAAACACAAAAAACAAAAGTGTGTAACTAATTAAACAAGTTTTGATCTAAACAAAATCTGATTTTGCAGAATCCGGTAAATTTTGCACCCCAGTGTATTAACACAAATTAGATACTTCAATGGAATCTCTGATCCCAATAAAAGAAATTTTTATTACATTTAAAGTATTGTTAGTTAATAATAACAGTAATAAAAACATTAATAAAAATAAAAATCACTATCTAAAAATAAAGAATCAGTAAAATCTAGATAAGGATGGTCATACATTCTATGAAGATTAAAAATATTTTACTTAGTTAAAGTGCCTTAATCTCGATGCAAAATAGTCAGCTTTCAATAATAATGTGTATTTAGGTACTTCATTAAAGTCATGATAAACCAATTTTTACAGTAGGTAGAAAGATGTATATCTCAATACTCTGAGATAGCGCG